>NW_007578642.1:339564-344974 GCF_000690725.1 Stegastes partitus
CCTCTGAGCACCTCCACCTGACCCTCTGAGCGCCTCCACCTGACCCTCTGAGCGCCTCCACCTGAGCGCCTCCACCTGACTGCTGGTCACCACCCGTCTCACAGCGGTACCGAGGAGCTCCGTGTCAGAACCTGATGAGACCAAACGTTTGTTTTTGGTGGATTTCTGAATGAGACACTGAATGAAGTGATTCTGATGAAGCATCCCGGTTAAAGGTCCGGTTTGGTTTGTTTCCCAACAGAACAGAACTTCAGAACTCCCCCAGTTCTTTGTGTTTTTAGTGTTTGTGGTGGATAAATGGGGTCAACGTGTTTCTTTTCAGGATAAAGTTTCCAAGCAGCTGCTGAGCTCAGAGGCTTCATGTGGACGTTGTTCATGTCCTCAGCTGTAGACCTGCAGCTTTCAGCGCTGATCACATTAAATGGACCGGTTCTGGTGCTGTCTGACACTTTCTAAAGTTTTGTTGTGATGGAACAGCGAGTAGCTTCAGCTGCAGATGAGTCGTTTGTCCTGTTTATGGAAACTGAAAAGACAGTAATGAGCCATTTAATAATCACATGACGGCGTCCATTTAGTGTCTCTGCTTTCAGTCTGACTCATGAGCTTCTTCAGCAGCTTCTTCTGCTCTGACCTTATGTGGACCCAGTTCTGTAGCAGTCAGGATGTGATGAGCAGAGGATGGTCTGACCCGGTGCATTGAGCAGCTGGTCCTGAGCTCTCATCATGAACGTGTGGTCTTCACAGTCTGGGCCTGTGCTCTGATGTCGTGCTGTGTGTCTGATCGAGATCGTTTGTTTAGTTGTGTTGCTGCTCCAGAGCTCTGAACAAGTCAACGTTTGACCACCACCATGTCAGTGAAGTCGTCCTGGTTCTGATCCGCTCAAACAGTGCTCAGGTTCAGAGTGGTGCTGCAGCAGAACCACAGTATTGTAGTAGAAGTGTTTCAGGTGTGGGCTTTACGCCTGTACTTGGTGTTTGTTCATGAAGGCTGGAGGTGAGTCAGCGCCGACTCGGCCCGTTTAGAACCAGCTCACTACAGACTGGCTGGTTCATTGCTAACCAGTTAAACCAGTAACAGCAGCAGGCGACGGGCTGGTTTAAAGCTGCACACACTCTCACACCGAACCTTCAGCTCATTTTAGGTCCAGTTGTTGTTGTTGTTGTTGTTGTTGTTGTTGTTGTTTACGGTGGAATCTAAAGGTGATGTCAGGACTCGTGTGTCGGACTCCAGTTACGTCAGACGTGTTTCTGGTGATTCTTGTCTCACCAACACGGTTCCTGTTGACGGTCAGTGGGACTCTGTTGGAGACGTTCAGCCGGATCTCCACTGTTTATTTGTTTATTCTTCCTCCCACAGTCCAGAAACATGCTGAGGTTAATTGGTGATTGTAAATTGTCCGTAGGTGTGAATGTGAGTGTGCTTGGTTGTCTGTCTCTAAGTGTAGCCCTGTGATAGACTGGTTACCTGTCCAGGTGAACCTGCCTTCACCCTGAGTCAGCTGGGATAGGCTCCGCCCCCTGACCCCTGGTGAGGGTGAAGGTGTAGAGATGATGGATGGATGATGGGCTTCGCTGTGTTTTCTTGTTGTCACTGAACGAGTACAGTACTGAAACAGGAACGTATTGTACGGTTTCTACTCAGATTGTTGGTGGTTCTGTCTTGATGCTGATCCGTGAGCTCCAGACGTTCCCTCAGCACACAGACATGCAGGTCTAGTCAGTGCCAGGCCGACCCGGTGGTGGAGACGTGCAGCAGAAAGAGGACCTTCCTGGGTCATGCTGTGGGCCAGAGGCGCTGATTAACGGGTTTTATGGGCTTTTATGTGTCCTGTCGCCTGGTTTCATTTGAATAGCAGCTTTTATTTAGAAGCCAGAGATGTTGTGTGTTGGAGGCAGCTGGAGCAGCAGACAGACCAACATCAATGATTCAGGTTTAATTACCTCCGAACGCCGCCGCCGCCGCCGCTGCTGCTATAAATACTCGACCTCAGCGTGCAGCTTTAATGTGCAGCAGATCGATCGCTGCACAAACTGTGACTGTTGTGTAAAAATAGCTCATCTGTGTGAGAGACTCCATCATTACAAACTCCTGAATGTTTAATGAAAGCATCTCGGCGAGTTCCTGCGTGTCGCCGCTGACTGTCCACGAGCAGCTGATCACCGAGTCTACAAACACATATGTGTTTGTTTAGAGGCGGCAGGACGTCGCAGACAGACGGAGCTCAGCAGGAAACCTCCCATCTGCCGACAGCGAGCAGCAGGTCCGAACCACGAGCTGCTGTAGAACAGAACAACGCTGGTCCAGACCAGCAGCAGGTCAGCCTGAGGCCTCCAGGTCCGGTCTAGTCTGGTTCAGCTCATCAGGGCCACTACATGAGCTTAAGGACTGATGTCTTCTGAATGCTGCTCCTCAGGGTGTTTAAAGAATAGTCCAGGTCAGCGTGGGAACAAGGAGCTAGAAGGTTCCTTCACTGGCCGGGTTTCCACTGTAGTTTGAAGATCCGTCAGATCCATCAGTGGACCATCCAAGATGACCTGTGTGTCATCAATGTGAAGGTCTGTAGCAACAGGACCAGACCTAAGATGGAGCTTCTTGTTCCTGCAGGATGTTCTCCTCTCGGTTCTATGTGAGAGCGCTCTGCTGCGCCTCCATGTGGCTGTGTTTCTGAGTTCTGGTCCAGTCAGCCGGTCCCTGAACCTTCAGAAGCCTGAGGGCAGGAACTGAGCTGTGACAGGAGGCTGGAGATGTTTTGTCAGAACCTCACTACAAACCAGCTGCACTTTTCTTTTCAGGTTCTGGAGACTCTCGGATGAGAGTGAAACATCTCCAAGACGTTCTAATGGACCAACCAATCAAACGATTAGACTAACTAGTTGGTTAATGGAGTCAGCAGTCCTGGTTCTGAACCTGCAGCGTGTCATCAGCTCGTCTCAACCCATCACATGACTCCATTCGTCCATTCATTCTGCTGAACACATGACGGCGTGACACGGAGCAGGTCACGCTTCACGCTCATGTTCCCACCAACACGGCTTCCTGTTCCACTGAACACACTTTACACTGCAGGAGAAGAACAAACCCAGAGCTGGAGGCAGACCTTCAGCCAGAGACACTGCTCTAAGGTCACACATGAAGATCTGAAACACTTCATGTCCTTGTCATTCAAACAGAACAATTAAAAGTACAAAAACCAAATGAGCTAAACATCCACATTAAAATGCATCACGTCCAGAACTTTGACAGCGAGATGCACAAATGAGTTAAAGAATGACCTGCAACACCTGCAACACCTGCAACAAGTGTAACCATTGAGTCCAACTGCAGACCTCGTCTCCGTGCTGCTGATTGAAATGGAACAAACGTGTGATCAGACGCCTCAACTCAGTGGTTTGGTTCCAGGAATGTTGGACTGAACTGATGTAACTGAGGAGGTTTCAGGGTCATTTAGTAAACCCTTCAACAAGTGGTGTTTAGGAGGTTCTAGCTCACCGTTGGGATGTTCTTGTCCAAACAGAGGTCATAAAGTTCTCCTTGGTGGTTTCACTGGTCCTTTAGGAGGTTTTTAAGGCCACTAGGGGGATCATTTTGGAAGATCTGGAGGTTCTTAGGGGGTTCTTGGGATTTGTAGAAGTTTTATCAGCACCTTAATGTTGCTTTAGATGTTTTAGGAGTCATCCAGGAGGTCATAAAGTCCTGTTTGGTGGTTTCACTGGTCCTTTAGGAGGTTTGTAGGTTCTGTTGGTCATTAAGCAGAAACTAAATGTCCCTCAGGTGGTTCTTTTAGTCATCAAGGAGGTTATCTGAGTTATTGAGGTGGGTCTAGAGGAGGAGGAGGTTCTAGGGTTCCTTTAGGTGGTTCTAGTGCTTACAGTCATTGGTGAGGTTGTAGCGGTTCTATAGGAGGTTCTAAAGGTCCGGGATGTGCTTTTAGTTGTCACTAAGGCTGTTTTCCGGGTCTTCCGAGTCGGTGTGGAGGTCCATGAAGTGGTTCACGTGGTAGCCGAGGAGGTTCTCAAGGTTTTGTTGTAGGTTTTCCAGCGATGCTTTAAGACTGTATTTGTAGTGACCCGACATCCTGGTTGCTGAGTTCTCTCAGTGGTGCCAGTGTCCTACAGGTGGTTCTACTGGGCCGTAATGATATTTAATGGGTTCTTTAAGTGGTCAAACAGCTACAGGAGAATTTGTAGGAACCATCTCCACAGACGTCCCTCTGAAGGTTCCTGTTGGTCCATCCAGCAGCATCAGCTGATCCTCTGGTCCGGTCCTGGAGCTCCGAGTCCTCACATTATGTACCTCATGGTATTTGTACCGGCGCTGGCAGAGGTTCTGGGCGGTTCAGCTCACTCTCATCAGCGGTGGGTGATAGCTCGCCGGCTTCATAACACAGCTGATGTATTTTTAAAATGGGATGAATAGAGCAGGACTTCTATCTCTGAGCTCTTCACTGGAACACCTGAAGCACGGAGATGCTGTAGCACCTCCCAGTGACGCCTTCAGGACCTCCTGAGAACGTAGCGGCACCATGGAACCCAGAGAACACTGAGGTACCGAGTTCCAGCAGCACACCTGGATGATTTTAAAGAAGTTCCACCTCAGGACTGACATCAGAATAGATCATCTACAGACTCATGAATGCTGCAGTCGGCCTCAATACATTACAGGGTCTGAATTAGATTGAGTCCACGGAGCAGAGGTTCTGGAGCAGGTTCTTTTAGTGTTCTAAGGCACAAACTTCAACACCTTCTCTAAAAAATGTAATATTTATTTCATAGCAGTAGTTTTAGAGGTCCTACAGGTGGTTCTGTTGCATCTTTAGAGGGATTAAAGGAACATTAGAGGTATTTCAGGTGATTGTAGCCATCATTTAGGTGGTTCTAGTGGGTTCTAGTGGTCACTGAGGAGGTTCAGAGGCATACAGGTGGTTCTGCAGTTGCTGACAATGTTCATGGAGTGGATTAAGTGGTTTTGCTGGTTGTAGAAGAGTCTAAGGAGGTTAAGGGAGTTCTTAAGGCAGTTCTAGTTGTCAAGGGGCCCATTGCCTGGTTCCAGTGGTTCTAGTGGTCATGTAGAGGTTCTAGAGTATATGGCAGTGGTTCTACTGGTCATTGGGGTGAGTCAAACAGTTGTTTAGCTTGTCCTGAGGTAGCTCAGATGGTTCTAGTGGTCACTGAGTAGGTTCAAGCAGATTTTTAGGTGTTTCTGTCCGTAATGATTCTTTCAATTGTTCGATGTGGACTTCAGGTGGTTTCACTCGTCTTTCAGAAGATTCCAGGAAAGTTGGGAAACCTGTCAAACGTCTTTCCACCACTGTCAAATTTCGAAACATGGGAATGTTTTAGAAGAAAGTGGAAGAGTTCTGCAGACCTGGAGAACCTTTGTCAGTGACAGTATAATAACAGTAGCTGGAGA
>NW_007578642.1:345437-348742 GCF_000690725.1 Stegastes partitus
TCAGATGGTGGTCAGATGGTGGTCAGATGGAGCTCAGATGGTGGTCAGATGGTGGTCAGATGGTGGTCAGATGGAGCTCAGATGGAGGTCAGATGGAGGTCAGATGGAGGTCAGATGGAGCTCAGATGGAGCTCAGATGGTGCTCAGATGGTGCTCAGATGGAGCTCAGATGGAGCTCAGATGGTGCTCAGATGGAGCTCAGATGGAGCTCAGATGGAGCTCAGATGGAGCTCCATCCTGTCCTCTCCTGGATGAAAACCTCCAGCTGCTGGTTGGTGGTTAAAGTTCTGATCAGACCCAGTCAGAGAACCTTGAGTTTGCTCAGTTTGCCAGCAGGTCTTGTCCTCCGCCTCGCCTCCACCTGAGAACATCCATCACACCACTGGACGGAGGCCAGCGGTCGTCTCCTCTCTGATTGGCTGCCGGCCCAACTCGGAGCCAATCGGTGCCTCAGAAGCTGCTGCATGGACGTAGTCAGCTGGCTTCAGGCTGTGGATCCACTGAGGACGTCCCAGTCTCTGGTCTCTGACGGGAATCCGCCGGTTTACTGTCAGGAACAAGAGAAACGACACATTTTCAGGGATTTCCTTCACTGTTATCTCCGACGCTGCTTCGTCAGTCGAACACTCTCCAGCTCCTCCTGTGAACGTGGCAGCACCATGATTAATGGATCAGCTGAGCAAAACACTCATAGCATTAAATATAGACGCTCAGTCACAGAGTTAGTGTGAATAATTCATCCTCCTGTGTTTTATGCTGAATCTTTAACGTCCACATGATCCCGTCTTCACACAGCAGCTCTAGAAACGGCTGCTTTCGCTGGTTCTCCGTCCTTTGAGTGTTTCTTTTAGTTTTTAAAGATGACATTTTCCTGAACTAGAATTATGTTTCTACAGCGTGAAGAGGCCTCTGCTGCAGGACTTCGTGCACTCATCTTTATTTTCCTAATTAATCTGTGAGTTGTCTGTAAACGAGAGAAAAATGTTGAATACCAGGAAACGACTTCAGACGTCCACAACAGTGAACCGTGACTGATAGAAGAATGAAGTCTGTGTTTCAGGATTGTTGTTTTCAGTTTTTCTCTGGCCATCAGCTGATCAATAATCAATCATCTTAAGTGTTTCCTGGACTCGTATAAGGAACCAGAAATAACAGAAACTATATCTGAGCAGGTAAACGACTCAGTAAAAGGAGGAAAATGTAAATAATCTGAACACTTTGGTGGCTTGTTTTAAATGTGAGGTTGTTTTGGAGCAATGATTGTGTTCCTAATCAATCAGTCTGTAATGATCAGATCGATCAATATTGTGTTTATAATGATTATAGGAAACACTTAACGGATCTGACAGGTGGTAGAAGTCTGAATGTGTCCTGCAGAATCCTCATGGAGTCGATCAGGAGAAAACTAACCATCAGCTTCTTAAAACAAAACCAGTTTTTGTTGCTTTGCTGGTTTGAGCTCCTCAGATGGAGGACGTGTGTTGACCTGAATGCTTTTGGCTTTTCCAGTATTTCAGAGGGTGCTTTTCAATGTTTTCTGACAATTTATAGACTAAAATGAATAGAATATAAAGAAAAGGGTCTGCAGAGACGCTGTAGTCTGGAGACGTTTCACCAACAGTCTGGTTTCTGGTGAACAGGATAATGTGTAGGGCAGCAGACATCCAGGGTTTCTACTGAGGACCAGCTTTGTTCTATATCTGACTGTTTAATGTGGACGATACTCATTCATTTATCATCAGCGCTTCATGGTTCTGGTCACGTGTGAGGACGTTTAACAGAACCTGTACTAAGTCCAGTAGTTTCTGTGTTCCGGCAGGTTTCTCTTCCCTATTTAGGTTTCTTTAAAATCAAACGTATTTGCAGCCAGACTCACATGTATTAAATCCATTTCTGCTCGTTGACCTTCTTCTGCTGCAGCTCAGGTGTTTCCACAATTTAATTAAAGCCTGAGCAGGTCAAAGCTAACGAGGTTAATCCTCCCAGTTAAACTAATTCACTTTGCATCGCTGGAATGAAATGAAATGTCAATACAGCGCCACAGACTGGACCGCAGCCCGCCGTCCGTCTCTGTGGTTCCTCTTCGTCTCTGAGAGTCGCTTCCTCCCGATTCATCACCGAGGAACAAGCTCAGCGACGGACAGACGAAGGAAGAACCAGCAGAACGTCTCAGAGGGATTGAACTCAACCTGAAGGCGCTGCAGCTGCTCTGTAGTTTAATAGATAATAAATCTGTACAAACACAGTGTGACACGTCAGAAGATGTTGGTTTCCACATCTTCAAGCTGAAGGATGAAGCGGCACAAACATAGCTGAAGGACTTCCTGTGTATAAACACACCGACATGAGCTGATATCAGCTTTGGTCAGAAAATGTAGTTAAGACATGAAACTTTTCTTTACTAATGTAAATATATTCATTTCATAAAATATTACATTCATGATAAAAACCTTTGAATAAAAGATTGTAAACATTTCGATCCCATGTGTTAAAGTCCATGATACTGGCTTTTGGCCTGATTTCATGTTCTTCTGTGTAACACCTCACAGCACCACCATCAGTGGACTCACCTGCAGGACGCGGTACTGAATACAGAGGTTCTGTAAGGAATGAGTTATCCTGTGTTCTCCAGTGAACCCGCTGACGTGCGTTCTGAACTTATTCAGGCTGATATTTACAGTCGTGAGAGTTAAACTTATCATAGGTTTATGTCCCAGAGGTGGAGTTTATCAGCTGCTGTGTGATGCACATGTGAGTTTGGTTAATGAGCAGCTCGTTAACGTGCAGACTGTGGACAGCAGGGGGCGCTGCAGGCAGCGTCATCCTGATTGGACTGTCCAGCTCCACGACCATCCAATCACAGGGAGGAACAGTCGTGCTCACAGCCAATCACACAGTCACACCGGTCAAACTATTGGTTGCTTTTCTTAAATTCATTCTAAATCAGAGAGTACATCAATATGATTATATTGACAGTAATATTGATCAGCTGATTGCTGCTCCAACATCCAGTTTAGTGCCGTGTCATCCTTTATCCGCCCGGCAACTGTTGCCAGGCAACTGGGCAGGTGTGTGGTCCAGTAGAAAGACGGCTGAGCCCCCCGAGGTGACGAGGACAGGTGGGGTCTGAAACACAGTTTATTGAGCGGTTCATATTCAGGGTGTTTGATCGAAGAGCATCTGAATAATTCATCAGCAGGTTCACTGGCTGTCAACACAAAAGACTTTAGAACAGAACCGAAAGAGAATAATGGAGCAACAAGGTGTCATGGTACAGTCTGATGGTACAGTCTGAGTCTGATGGT
>NW_007578642.1:349362-352845 GCF_000690725.1 Stegastes partitus
CTGAACTATAATCAGACATTCACAGGTTCCTTTAAAGGGTTTATTCTTATTTGTTTTTGAGGCCACAGGAACTACATCTGAAACTGCTTGGATAGAAATTAAAAGCAAAAATTCTCCAACTTCTCAGTTGCAGTTTCTGTGACGTGATCATGTTCAGTTTTATTTCACAGTAAATGTTTGTGTTTTGGACAGTGTCATAACAAAGTCCATGTTTCCAGACATGTCACACATTTAACTCGTATATGAGATCAAAGCTGATGTGTGGATCTTCTGATGCAGATGTTTGAAAATCTGTCATGAATGATGAAATAGTTCAAACTTGACTCAACGTCTCAAAACTTCTACTGTTACTGAAGAACTTCATGTGATCATTCTTATTCAGTTATTCAGTTCATCTGTATAAAATGACCGTGAGTTTCAGTGAAATGCTCAGAAGCTTGACTTCGATAAGCCCAACCCTACAGCTGTGGATTCATATCTCCACGTTTACTGCCAGAGGCAACATTCACATTTAATACCTTCTCATTTTCACTTGGTCCAGTTTTTCTTTGTCTGTTGGACATTTAAATAAAACCAGTCACAGGTTTTACTGTCTTAGAAGTTTCCAGATGTTTTCTTGAAGAAATCCTTCAGTTAGCTGGTCTAAACCAACCCGAGCAGCAGAGAACCAGTTTAATCGGGCCCTTTATCTTGTCTCCAGGCTGCTTTAAGGATGACCGCATCGTGTTCTGGACCTGGATGTTCTCGACGTATTTCATGGAGAAGTGGGCGCCGCGGCAGGACGACATGCTGTTCTACGTCCGCAGGAAGCTGTCGTACGTCAGCGCCGACAACACCGAGGGCAAGAAGGTGAGCCGATGCTGACGTGGGGAGAGTCTGACTAAAACCTGCGACTGTCAGAGAATAACGTGATTAATGTGAACGAGCAGCAGCGTTAACTAAAGCAGATCCAACCCGAACCCTGACCCAGACGGGTCAGAGCTGGACCCGCAGAGAAAACGATGTTTACAGACCGACACGCTGCAGGTCAGAATATAGAAAGACTTTACAGCAGCAGCTCCTCCTTTAGGTCTCAGTGAAGTCAGACAGGACGAGTTCTGGGAGGCCTCAGAGTCCAGAACGCATCAGAACCACCTGCAGCAGAACATGGAGACACACTGCACGGACTCGGAGGAACTAGGGCTAGTCATAGAATAACAAGAACTAGTCACAAAGTAACTGGAAATAGTCACTGAATAACTAGAACTAGTCACAGAATAACTAGAACTAGTTACAGAATAACTAGAACCATTCATGGAATAACTAGAAGTAGTAACTACAGGTGTCGGTGCCTGTAATACAAACCAGACAGGTAGACTTGGCTGTCCCATCATAAACAGGTGTTCAGGTGTGTGTTCAGGTGTGTGCTCAGGTGTGTGTTCAGGTGTGTGTTCAGGTGTGTGCTCAGGTGTGTGTTCAGGTGTGTGTTCAGGTGTGTGTCAGGTGTGTGTTCAGGTGTTCTGGTGTGTGTTCTGCATTCTAACAGTGTGATGTTTCCTGCTACTCTGATTGGTCCGAGTCTAACTCTTGATCTGTAACGGACACTTTCTGATTGGACGTCATCAGTTGCTGTGCTGTTCTCTGATTGGTCGTGCTCTGGTCACATGACCCTTTACTGAAGCAAACGGTGACATCGTCTAGGACCAACAGTTTAACCTGAAGTCAGTCTGATGAGCCTCAGAAACGATAACAGCACAGAAGAAGTTACAAGAAGTCAGGATCAGCTGTTTGAGGACAACAGATGAAGGTAGCAACAGGCAGAGGAAGAAAACTCAAACACAAGCCCGCCAATAAAAGACTGAAGGTGGAACTTTGAGAACAAATGTCTTTATTCTGGAACAAAGAAGAAACATGAAGAGCAGAACCAGACTGGTTCACCTGTGAAGGACGAGGAGCCTCATTCGGTGAACAGACTCTCCGTCTGTCTTCTGGAGTTTGTCCTGCATCCCCCGCCGTCCCCGGTTACCATGGCAACACACCACTGCTCCACATCCAGCATCAGCACCAGCAGCTTTAACCCAGCAGACACTCTGAGGTCCAGCAGCTCCCGTCTCATGCTCCTTCACTCAGGTCCATGTCCTGCAGCTCTGTGGAACCGGAACCACATGAAGGAGGAGACGTCTGCTTGTGACCAGAACCAGAACCAGAACCCTGGAGATGAACGCTCATATGTGGAAACCAGGTCTGTGCTGTTTTAAATGTGTGTGTTTTCCAACCTGCTCTGATCTTCATTGATCCTGACCTACATTGGACCAGAACCATCACGGTCAGAATCCATTATCACCACAGGAACGTGTTGGTCTCCAGGCGTTAGACGGGCCCTTTGAGGTTACAGCCACTTATTGGAGCGGCCATGCGTCTGTCTTCAGAGACGCGACTCCGTTTGGCTTCATGACTCACTCACCTGTGTGATCGTCCAATGAGCTGCGAGCTCCTGTTCAGGTGAACAGCGTCCGTCTGCTCCACGCTTTAGTTTCACTTCTCTGAATCAGGATGTGAGCCCAGTGTAAATGTCAGCCTGTCTGTTTCGCTGTCCGTCAGTTCACCACACACAGCGTTACCACGGCAACCACTCCTGCACTCTAATTGGTCCGTGAGTGATATGAATCTTGGCAGGTGTAAACCTCGTATCTCTCTGACCTGAAACCGAAGAACAAAACATCAGGAACGAGGATGTGGGTTTAGTTTCACTGTAGATGGACAGAACCACATCCAGGAACCGGTGACTGGTACCACTATGAAGACATCCCATAATACTGATGCTACCAGCTGCTGACAGAGGACATGAACAGAACCAGATCCAGGGTTCAGAGTGGGACACCTGGATGGATGTGGAACTGATCTGGAGTCAGTTTTACATCCATCCAGGTGTCTCCGTCTGAAGGTACAACTCTGGTCACAGAGATGAGTCCATGTTTGAGCTGACAGTGGCTCATCAGGAGGTTCTGGTTCTGACCCAGGCTGTGGGTTCAGTACCAGCAGTCAGCGTGTTGTGGTTCTGATGGTTCTGACCCAGGCCTTGGTTCTGTTTCAGGTGGAGGTGGAGGTCTACAGGAGGGACTCGAAGAAGCTGCCGGGCCTGGGAGACCCGGACATCGACTGGGAGGAGAGCGTCTACCTGAACCTGATCCTGCAGAAGGTGAGGAAGCTCCAGTCGATCCAGAATCACAGCAATCAGGTCGAGTCCGGATCAGTTTAGACTTTATTCATCTGAACCGTAGCACCAACAGAACCTGGTCTACTCAGAACATCTTGGAAGGTTCTTGGCAGGAAGGTTGGGCCTGCAACAGGTCTGCCTCTTCAGCTAAGCTCTGGATGTGGTTAGGACTGGTTTCTACTAGTTTAGACCAGTTTAAACTGGGCTATATCCGTTTCTGGACTGGTTTTAGACTTGATTTGAGCCAGTTTAGACCAGTTTCTGGACTGGTTTTAGACTTGGTTTGA
>NW_007578643.1:0-40127 GCF_000690725.1 Stegastes partitus
ATTGATGCTTTTGTTTTATTGTGCAGCGCTTTTTCCTGATAGTGCTACAAAGTGGCAGTTTCCAACAAGTAGAGGTGCTAGCACTAAAATTTAAATGATCTAAAAGGTTTTGTGAGTAATTTGTATATTGTAGCACGAGAGATTTGTTGAGGTGGTTTCAATTCATCACCAGCTCAGGTGAAGGATGTACCTACTACAAATCAAGCATTTTTTTAACAGTATCATGGCATCTAATTGTCATGTTGACCATTAAGAGCACATTTAGCTCATCACAGAGAAGCTCACATATAGATCCTCGATGGGCAGCTCCACCAAGCAGCAGCGCTCCATTTTTATCCTGATGGTGTTACTCAACAGCCTCAAAAGCTGCACTTCAGTTGGGGAGTGAAGCGAGGAGGTGTTGCAGCTTTACCTCACATCATTTGCAAAGGTTGTTGGACCTCTTATATTTCACAAAACTATATTCTTACACCTGTTTTCAATTTGGCCGTCCTCCAGTATGTTATCATTAAAAATAAAAGAGGCACATTTTCTTCTAGATTTTTGTCTTTGTCGTTTCCCCTGAATGTAAAGCAGTGGTGTAACTGATTTATTTGATGGCACTTACAAAGGCTTGCAGTTTTTCACTCATGTTGTTGTAAAGGAGGATAAATGTACCATGTGAAGGTCTTCTGCAAACCTTCACCTAATTGCTTTTTCATCCTCATATGCATGCTGGGAAATCACCGGAGACAAGTTGCAGGACATGCTGTCCTCTGGTCACTGGTGATAAATCCACAGAAGGGCAACTGGTCAAAAAAATCACTGCCATCAGTTCGCTAAAAATTCACATCCCGCTAAGTGCATTCTTCCCAGCTCGCCAAGATTAAATATTTGACAACAGAACTCTATTAGTTCCAGCTGTTCTGTCCGCTGCTTTGTATTCACACGATCGCTGATCTTGATTTATTTTCTCTCTTGAACTTTGTCAGTGTGATGATAGATAGAAGTCAATGAGCAGCACTTACTCTTCCTTTGGATTCATAGTGACTTTGGAGTCTCTGCAGCGGTGTTGTCTTCTGTTATGCTCCCCAAGGTGTGACACGATAGTGAAGCCCAGCAGAAGAAGCCTGCGGACTGCTCTCCAAGTGCATTAGCCGGAGCAGTCAATCTCGATATGCACTATAAGAAAACACACCAATACTTCTTTAAACTGTAAATCTTCAGCCTTTAGTGTATACACAGTTTTTGTAGCGAACGTTTGATGGAACATAGTGTTTGGTGTCGCTCCTTAAGAAACATCACAGTCGCTCTGTACATCCATGTTTCTCCACCAGTGTTAAAAAAAAATCAAGGTTTATAATTTGAATGCAACCCAACATATAAGCCTTGCTACCTTCAGTGGGCTTGTTATTTTACCTGTGATGACCTTTTATGAGCCTGAGGATGTTGGTTGAAAGTTTAGCCCATCAGACTGTTCTTGTACCTTCATGTCCTCATTTGAACGGCAAGCTGGCAAATAAGCCATCAGATTTGTAATTGGTGTTGACTTTGATCATCCAAATTCACCATGTGTTTGTCGACCAACAAATCATTAATTAGAAAAACCACATAATCTGTAAATTTGTATTGTTGGAGTTAAGCTAAATTGTAAAGTGATACAGCACAATTTCCGAGGTTTCCTCTCTATGTTTGTGTGTACGGAAGACATTCGGTCACATTTTTACTGTGGGCTCATTTTTCACTGTAATACAAAGTCCTGCACCTCTATAGAAACAGAACAATCATGACTAGTAGAGAGTAGAGAGAACTCAAACATGACTTCTTTGCAGTCAGACACAATCATGATGCCATTAATCATAAAAAAGAGACTAATAAAAGTTGCACTTCACTGATAATTTATTCTATAAAATTTGAAAAAGCTGAAATAAGCATTACACTGTTTTGTTTCCCATAATTGTAACTCTGCGCACTATTGATATTTAACTACTTACATTTTACATTTTTTCCAAACTTGTCTCCTGTTTGCTTTGTGTAAACACTACTTGCAGTTCAGCTGAAGAAATCCTGAATTTTCATCATTTGACTGTTGGTTGCAGCTGAGTAACTGATGGTTTCATGGTTGCACCAAAGAGAGCATCATTTTTCTGTTTTACAGACACTGATTACAACAAGCATTTTATGTTTTGGCAAATTTTGAATTAGACATATCAAAGTGATTATGAAATGAAATATGAAATATCACAATTTTAAGCTTAAATTTGGTTCCTTTTCATGACAGAACATCACAAAGACGAGTAGTTCAAGGGCAGTCAGAAAGTAAAAAATCTGACAGTTTTTTCAGTTTTTACAGTTTCTGCTTCGAATAGATTGTGTCATTTTCTTGAAAAAAAAAAACAAAGCAAAACCCCCCCCCCCCACAAAATAACTGAAATTGAATCCTGTAAAATTAAAAAAAATTAAAAAATCTCTTTCTTTCCATGTTTTGGCAAAGAGTACAAGACAGACTAGCTGGTAAATTAACAGAACCTGAGGAAACAAGTTCCATTTGCGTAATATGTTAAATTAAATCAACTAGTTGCATAGAAAGTGGTTGCACATAAAAATTATTTGCTTTCCTTTCACTGTTTCTAAGTTTAAGAGTTTCTTATTTATTTAAAATTGAGAACTTAAGGCCTCAACTGTCAAAGCTGTAGGGTCGAAAATAAGATATACCTATTTCCACACCAAAGCAAGTGATTGCATTGATTACAATTATTAAAACCAACCTTTGAATTATTCGTCCAGCGATATAATCTCAGAGTCAGCACAATAATTCTAATAAATTGTTACTCTTGGTGATCAGTCAAGAGTGTTTTATAAAGTTAAGGGAATTAACTTAGAGCTTAGGTAACAATAAAAATCACATACGTAAAGTGACTGAAAGTAAGATATAGGAAACACCGGAAATAACTGTGGACGCACAAAACATTTATTACTAAGTAAAACAAACAAATAACAACAACAAACATAAAATATAAAAGACAAACAACGATGAAAATGCTGGTTGAGAATATGAATGTGAAAAACCGAATGTGGACCAGAGTGGTGGCTTGGAGACTTAAAAGTCTTTTCACCCGAAGCAGCAGATAATCTGTTAAATTTGGAATATTGGTCGAAAGGCCAATTGTAATCATGAAACACCCGTTTAGAGACAGAAGTTTGATACTTGCAGTTTCCTTGGCGGGTGCAGCAGCGTCTGGAGTTGGGAGACGAGGCCTTCAGCTTGAGTTGGATCAGGGTGTGGCAGTTGGAGTGGATACATTGGACCAAAGTGAGCAGTTCTACTGCAGTTAGAGAATGCTGCTGCTCTTCGGGTAAAGAGGCCTTTAATAGCAAAATAAATCCCAGAGGGCTCCCCTCCCAGTGGGGCTGTTAGATATGACACCCCTATGTCACAGGGGTGTTCATGAAGTGGTCATGAGATGGTCAGGAGTTCTGTTCTGCTCTGAAAGTAACAATGTTACTATAGAACTATATGTATTTGTAATTATGCAAAGGTAAGGTTGTTGGAAATGAAAATGTGTCACATTCAGTTCATCACGGGGTGTCTTACGTGAGCTTGTTATCTATTATGGGTACAGAAATAATACAATGCTTAGGATATAGGATTATATACAAGCTAGTAAACTAAAGAAGGGTTAATACAATTATATTTATGTTTTGGAGTATTTATCAGGACGTTATAGTTCCACATTTAAGAACAGCTAATAAGTAAATAAATAAGATAATAAGTCACATCCTCTGGTACTGTATCTTCACTGTTCATTCATAAGTTCAGTTGTTAAGTTCAGTTGTTGCATGCCACAGGAAATGAGGGGTCAGCGGAGCAATACGTTAAGCCCGGAGCAATACATTACACCCGGCTATCGGTTAAGGTCTGCGTGGTTGAATGTTTTCCTTGTCTTTCCCCAAAAGCTTCTTTGTGTTACGATCCTTTGCAGCTCTGATAGATGTGATGAAGGAATTCCTAAGTGGGCTCTGCTTGTCCTGGCTTCGGCTTCCCCGAGTCTGCAAAGCTGATTTACATGACCCTGTGACCTGCAGGAAAGTTCTGTGTCTTTTGGGCAGCTGTGTCTGTTCATATCCTACCAAGCCGTTTTCTACCAGAGTGCAAAGTCTTTAAGTGACTGAATTCAGTCCTAACCTATGTCATGAGAATGGCTGTGATCAGTAAAAGAAATTTAAAAAATAAAAAACGAGACATTTACAAACTTTTCAGACTCATATATTGACATTAGTGTAAGTAGAAAAGATACCTTGATTTGACATAAATTCCTTTACGATGTTTTTTCAGCGTGGTTTCCCTCCAAACATATTTGCACAAGACAAGATTTCCCAGCAGCATCTTTAAATACATGAGTGTCTCTTGTGTGTATGTTATCCTGAAAAGCAGCAGTGGAAGAAGTGCAGAGATTCTTAACTTATTCAAAATGTTAATGTAAAAATCTCTCATCAATCTTGAATTCTGTTTCTGGCTTTAGTATATATATATATTTAACTAATTGATCGACTGTCCTTGAAAATTAGATTTGCTTATTTTTTATGATCTTTGCTCAATTTTTTGTGAAATATTGGATAATTTTACCGCCTTTAGATAAGTTTTATGTGTCTTTGGCGGAACTAAAACTACTTATAAACATCCTAAACCTGCCAAGACACTATTTTTTATCAAAAGGGTTCAAATAGTTTAATGTTTAGTATTTTAAAGGATAAAATATGTTTTTTGGTTGATTTGGAAATAACTTTAGCAGCAAAATAAATGTACTAAAAAGTACAGTCAAAAGTACAAATTTCTTATTTTGTACTTAGGTTCAGCATGTTGGTCAAAAGCAAACTTTACCCTACAGAGGGGAGATACCTCTGCACCTTATCACTTGACTCCACTCGATTAGCATTTGTTCTCATCCCACCACGTAGAAATGTGTATGTTGCTGAAGAGAGCGGCAGAACAAAAAATCCCACACAGTGCTCCAAACAATAACTCGGAGGGCTTCTTCATTGCACCATTTCCAAGAACTGATGCTGTGATTTTCAAAGGTCTGGCTCCCTGCAGGTTCTTGTCTTTGCTTGTGTGTTTTGACTCATGGCGTCTCTACGAGGCTCTCAATTCCTTTTTTAATTGCTTGTTAGTTTTTAAATCTTCGGTACGCACTAGAACAAAACTCAGTAAATATTGAAGTATTCTTACTGTTTTCAGAAAGTAGTTCACTTTATCCTAATCGGTGATCATAACAGCTTAACAAACCTTTAGTATTGAGACTTTCTTAGAATGGGCTGCTCTTGGACTTCTATTTGAAAACGAAATAACTTTTAGGTAATGAAATGTGACTTCACAGAGCAGTTTTTAATATATCAGAGCCCTAATCGCCTACCAGAGAAGCAGAAAGAAGTGCCAAGGAGGAAATCGGAATGCTGCCTCACATTATGGAGGCGGGGAAACTGACAGAAAGATAAAAATACATACAGTATATATATATATATATATTTACCAAGATAGAAAAACACTTGACTACAGCTTTGGCTGCATTTTACTTAATGAGTCTGGAGTTGCAGCTTGATCACTACACTCATAATGCTGCACAAACTCCTGTTTCTCTTATGTAAAGCTCTTTATTCAACGGGATTAGAGAATTGTGTAATATGGCGTATGTTTTAAATCGACGTAGCAAAAGTATTTCATTTGGCTCCTGGCATGGTTCCACTCTGGAAAGCTCTGCCATTAGGGAATGAAATCTGCACATAAAGCACAGTACAGGTTGTTGCAAAACAGCCTCATCAGCAGAAATCAATATTTATGTCAAGCAGGAAGCCCGACCAGGGCTTTCCCCACTACATGCAATCACATTAAAATGAACAAAACCCGTAGGAGTTATATACAGACTCCAAGCTTTCAGCAGCTATCTAATCATATAACTCAGTCGAAAAAAATGACCATCTCTCATCTCCTAATGTCCCCACGCTGCTTCTGACAGTCCGCCGCGAGTTTCGGCTCCTCTTCATGTTTGAGGACCACCTGGTGATGCGGCGGACTTCAGGACCAGACAAACAAACCAGAACTTGTGCGTGCAGCTCATATCAACCAGATCGTTTCACCCTCTGAGCGAATCAGGCTTTGGCCTGATCCAGTGTGCTCTGACGCAGGAGAAGCAGTCAATTGTGAGAACATGAAGTGTGATAAATAAAGAGTGCTGCTTGGGTGTTTGAATCATCCATGAGTCCTCTCTCAAGCTAAAGTACTGCAGCAACCCTGCACTGACCAAATGTGCTTTGGCTCACTGACAGACAGTCCCTCTGAACCATAGCATCTCTCACTGTGTCGCTATAATGTTCTTGTAGTTGGGTATTGTACCGTGTTTATTCCCAATTAAAGTCCCAAGTTCCCCACAAAAGACCCAAACAAGCTGATTTCTAACCAGCAACAGATGGCCGGCTGACAGCATTTTGTGAATGAGGAAACTGTTTCCCATTCCAAAGAATCCAGAGGAACGATACGCTGATGTCCAGCCTGTAGTACGAATCAAAAAGCTTCTTTTGTCAATAATTCAGTGTAACACCCTGTCAGTGGAAACTTGGCAACCCTTCAGTCTTGATAAAAAAACAACACTTTTGCAAGTGAAATCTGATTCCTTTACATGTTAGAAGTGTAATATGCAACACTTCCCCATTGAAATGTATAAAAGCAGCCAAACCAATGTTGTGTACATTATTTTGTTGACCTGCGTGCTTAAATTATCCCAAATTTGCAGCAATGTTCAGAAAATACATCCATTTATTCAATTTAATGGTGCATTTTATTGTGGTTCCACATCAGTAGCATCATCTCTGACAATAAAATATAAAAACAGCATCAACATCAGAGTGCAGAAGGAATGAAATAAAGGAGTAGACAAACTAGCCAATATGTAGTTTTATCATTCTGTTGTTTGTAGTGATTATGGATAGTCAGCTCATCTAATGCTAAGTTAGCAATTATCATCACATTCGCTAGCTTTACTTGTGACTATTTCGATGTCAGTATATGTGACTATACATAACATGAATAGAGCTTTAGTAAATTACTTTATATTTTCTGCCAGAGTCCAATTTGCATGTGCAGTGGTGGTGAAGAAAACAACTCTCATGATCCCACACGACATCCCATTGTCATCAAACTATTCATTCTTCAATCCATTTAGCCCATTTTAGGGTCATTGCAGGTGAATAATAGACTGTGAAAAGTGAAATCAGTTTGATTATCATTTATTTTGGTTAATGTAAATTGTCTGTTAGTAATCAAATGTTTGCATGTTTTTCTCATGTTCAGTGAATCAAAAAATGCTTACATGTCTCTATGTTAGGCTGCAAAGTGTTTCAGTAATGTTATATGTGTCTCCTATGCAACTAGGATCAGAAAGTAGGGAGTTGATTCCTCCTCAGATTTGGAATTTTAGTGTTGAGCAGCTCTTTGGACAACTTATAGAAAGCAAGAATGAAGTTTTCTCATCTGTAGGAAGCTGTTTCATGTCAGGAATGTAGGATTTAGGGTTTCTGATGTGGTCTAGAAGAAGTCTGTAGATTTAAGCCTGCAGAAACAATTTTCCACAAGCCAACAGGAAAAGAGTTTTGTGTTTGCTGTCACGTTATAAAGTAGCTGTCATTCTTGTTCTTGTCTGGGGGGGCACTGGAGAAAATGTGTCTCTTCTCTCCCCATAGTAATTCAACAATGACCCAGCAGTGTTTTTTAGGTTCAACAGCTACAGCATTATCCACAAGATGCTGAAGCCTCCCCTGCCTCTGGCAACTTCCCCCAGCAGCTCCCAGTCATATGGGCGATATAAGCCCTCCAGTTGGCCCAGGGTTGGCCCCAAGGCCTCTGTCCAGCAGGCTGGGCCTCATTTCCATAAGTGTAAATTTGTACAGAGCATCCTTATCAGGTGCAAGAACCACCTCAGCTGGCTCCTGTCACTGTGAAGGAGCAGGAGATCTACGATGAGCTTCTCCTAGATTCCTGAACGTCTCACCTGGTCTCATAGAGTATGCCTGGTGGTTCTATGGAAAAAATAATAATAATTCAGCTGCTTTTATTTGCATTATTGTTCTTTTGTTTATTACCCAGAATTCGCAAGGACACAGACCAGCTTCTTCTTCAGCTCTCTGGTTCAGTGGCATCACTGCAGAATCTGCACTGAATCAGACTTCAACTACAACTTTTGTTACTGCTTTGATTAGGAGACCCTTAGTGGCAGAAATTAAAACAAAAATACATCCTAGTCTATGAATTTGAGATGAATTATCTCAGTAATAATCCAGTTGAATGCTATTAAAACATCACTGCAGACAGTCTACCACATAGACAGAATCTCTCACAATCTTTCATACTTAATGTAACTATAAGGTTGTCTCCTCCACAAAATCCACTTCACCACAGGAAACAACAGCAACAACCTCTGGGCTAGCAACCTAACACACTGAAAAGTTCAAGTTTTGAGGATTTGGAGGATTTTACAGTAAAGCAGCTCTGCTAGGTTTTTTTGGGTGGATTATCTATTTTATTGACAGTGCTCATCTCCCTACATGCAATAAAGGAAATTCCACTCATCGTTATTTTGCAGAAACCCCAAAGCTACATCCTTAAGTCAGACCACCTAAGATGATTGTGATTGGTTCAAAGAAATAAAAACAGCGTGTTTCTTTCCTCTACAACAGAATGTTACTGAGGTGCTGCCAGACCATTATTTTCTAAAGAATGGACTCATTGAACAAAACTAATCCACCCTTTACTGGGCCACAACCTCAGTCTTTTCAAAAGTTGTTGTCAGAGTATTTGTTTGCAGCCTGAGAGGTATTAGCAGTATTTACAGCAACTTTGCTTAATGTGCAGAGAGGAGTTTTGTTTACTGCTGAAACTAAAAACCATTAAAAGCAGCTCAAGTAAATTAAATCAAATGAAACTCTTGTAAACATAGAGAGCAAGGTCCTTGTCAGTCAGGTATAATATGAAATGTATGGAAAAAAGCAGTGATATGTAGCTATGATTCAATAGACACGTTTACCATATTTTGTTGTTCATCATGTTCAAAGCACCGTTTTTTTTTTTTTTACCGGCAAGGCGTATTATAGAAAACTCAGGCTAATAGAGGGTTCAAAGCGTTGCTTTACAGTACACTATAGCTTTGTTGCGAAACTCCATCTCTCATCAAGGCCAACCCTCCCACCTCCTGCTGTAGAGATGTCTCTGAAAAGCTTCGCTTCTATACATCTTAGTGCAGTTTGATCCGATCCCGCTGCCTCTAATGAGTTGGCAACACCTTGGTAAGCTGCCCCTTGATCCCTCCAGAGATGTGTTTACACCAAATAAGGTCCGGATGTAGCATAATGGCACAGAGGAGCTGTTTAACTGAGGTTTCAGGATTTTCCATTTTCACTTTCATTCATGCTGGACCAGACGTGTTCTGATTTACTGAATAAGTACATTATGTCTGGTGTGAAAACAAGTCGTACATAATATTAATGTGGTGTTCGGCATCTGTATAAACAAGGCAGTGCAGGGAAATAACACAAAAGTAGACCCAGACATAAAGTGTAAGTACATTTATCGCAGTTTTCTGTTTTTTTTTGTTTTTTTTTAAGGGCATTTGGAGACATGAAATGATTTTTTTAGGCTGTCTGAAGACAAACAGTTTATACGCTGTGCTCTTTAACCCACGCTCGTGACCTTTATGGTTTCTCTGACTCAGGAATCGAAGCACTGGGTGAAAGACCTACGTTAACTCCACTGAGTTTAGTAGGTCCATTCAAGGTGCAACCAAACCTGATAACAGAGCCACTCTGGGAGGTTTGGGTACAAGAAGAGTTACCGACTGAGTAAAGCCTCCGACAGATTGCATGACATTTAAAATCAAAGCAAACTCCCTTGGCAGCAGTACACTCCTCTTTTGTTTGATAAATGTTGGAATGATTGCCTGGAAAACTGACTTATTTTATTCTTTTTAAAGCATATTTTAAAGCAGTGAAGGTCCAAGCTGACCTTGCTTGTTTAGATACTTATTTTGACTATCATTTCGGATGAAATTCAGGTGTTTTTCCTTTGAATAACTGGACCAGTTCATGTTACTGGCAGCCAGAAGCTGCAGTTTTAGGGTTGTCACAGTCCTGTGTTTCTGAGTTTAGTTACAGTAAAGGTTTTATTTACAGAATACATGGAAATGGAAAAATACTTGTGCACACTTTGCAGCTCTGTAACTGTTAACCATTGTGATCTCAGGCCTTTTGTGGTGAGTTTTCGTCGATACAGATCAATACAGATTTGCAAGTATTGAATCAGAGCTTCCTAATTGAACACGTTAGAAATGCATTCACAAGCATTTCTTATATCAACTGTATCTACTGTAAATGTGTGTTGCTTCCATTGAAGATAAGATTGAACATCAGATTAAGAAGCTTCTGATGCAACAAACCAAAGGACTTGAAAATCCGAAAGAAAATCTTTGGCATCCCACATTATGGTTTCTCCATCGTTTACCAGCTGAAACTATAGACTTGCCATACAACTTCTCCAGATTCCACTTGTAGAAAAGGAAACTAAAAACGTCGTCACTGCTCTGCGGCTCAATCTGGAGACTTCCACACAGGACCAGATAACCTTTTACCAGCTTAGCCGGAGTTATGATCAGCTTTCATATTGCTCACAGGTGAAACGCAGTAAGAGTGGATGAATGGATCTGATTCAAACTGTGAGGATCAACTACATTGGCACAGATTTTCTTTCTGTTTTTTTTTTTTAAATTATTGAAATATTAATATATCTAATGGCTTTACTAATCTTTATAGATGTGTTATAAACCAAAAACATTTACAATTATAACATTAATGTTGAAGCTCTTTTTTTTAGGTTTTGCTTCTGACTTTGTAACATTTATGATTGTATAGGCACCAGTTTGGGGTATTAAGTCGTTATTTAGCAAAAATTACAATTTTGTAGTTTTGACAGATTGGTTTGGTTGCTGCCTTGCAGAAAGTTGAATGCATGGTGGATATATGACAGCGATGTTCCTATTTAGCCTGCTAGTTCAGGTTTTGTGATCTTTGCAGGATTTTGGAAGTGCACTAAGGAGGCCTAACATTGAGCTACAGTGGTGGTCTCTAAATGCTAACAAAAAACTTTAAGTTTTTTTAAATTATTATTATTATTTCTGACTGAAATAATGTACTATTTTACAGGAAAAGAAACAAGGATAGATAAACTTTTGGTGCTTGTCATATATTTTGCCTGCAATTTAAGCATTTTGTCCATTTGTAATGCCGTAATTTCACAAATTCAACAGTAAAATCATGCTATTTTCAACACTTTGATCTTCTTAATTACTCATCTAAAGTTCTATTGTCCAAATGTTGCATCCACTTTGTTTTATCGTCCTTTAATCCCTGCAAATGTTTCATAATAAAAGCCCTTTAAGGAAATGTAGGGTTTCTGCTCACTGCGATGTTAGCGGGCTTTTATTTTGAAACCCTGCACCAATTATATACTAAAAGGGTGATGCAGCAGCTTTAACAGGGTAAACAGGAGCCGATCAAAGGATGCTCAGCACTAAAATATAACCAATCATACTTATCAAACAGAGGGAATTAGAAATAAAGGCCTGCCTCTAATACAACACCACTTCAAATAAAGGCCTGTCATGCTCTGCAGTTCAGGTAAATAAAGGCCACTGTTTGCATATCTAAATTCAATCAGTATTATGAAAAACCTATAGATAAAGAGGCACGTCTCCCCGGCACCATCACCAGGCCAGAGTGAGAGAAACTCCAACAAGAACTGGAAGTTTTTACTTTTGCCTCATCAAAACTGTAAAGTAGAGAGTAAGTATCTGTAACAACAGAAATTAAAGCAACAACCATGTTAGTCGTAGCAGTGCTGGCTCTCCCTTTTGTTGTACTGTTTGGACACAGGCTGCTGCCCTATCAAAACACCGCCCTGGGCTGGAAACTGTTACTCAAACCAGTGTCTTGTTTTGCTGTTTTTAAATACAGAAGATGAAACCTGTGGGTGTGGAGGATTTGGAGCAGTTTTAGGGCACTTTTGGAGCTTGGCTGCATGAGGTTTAATTAATGTAATATGTATTGATTAAATCATTTTAAATTGATGGGTTAGCCAGCTGGCTTAATGACTTATCAATAATGGATGCTGATTTAACAATTAATTACATGTATTGATAAAAATATTGACATTTATTACTGTAATAAATGAAAAGTCAATGTGCTGCTAAAACCTTTCTTCAACAACAAGTCCTGCTGATGACTTGCATACTTTTATGTCTACTACATAATCCTTTAATAATGACTTACAAACATTTAAAGCTGTGGACCTCATGGTTTACTACCATTTATTCTTGACCACTTGAATATATAACCATTGCCAATACTTTATTAGAAAGGAAAAATTACTCTGTGGAGGATTGAAAATTTGTTTTAATAATGGTTTAGAACTCATGTTACTGACTTCCCAGTTGGTGGCACATGCAGCTAAAAATCCGTCTATGCAACAAAGCGCCTGAAATTTGGCAGTTCAATTTATGTGTGTCTCTAGAAGGACACTGAGGTGATAAAATCACCTGATTTTAACTGAGGTGCATTTTATTACAGTCTTTGAAATTAGATTTTTGTCCACGCGCCTGTCTTGAGTTTTGCTGCAGTGAAGACTAGAGACTTCTCTGTGCACAGCCGCCTAGTGGTGTTTACCGATGTATGTGAGACGTTTAGAGAACCTTTGGTAAATTGGGATGTCCACTGATAGTCTGCACGGAAACATCTGTGAATTGTGGCCGTAGAAAACAACCGGGGTAAGGTAGAACAAAGTAAATTCTCATGGTACATGTCCACAGGATCTGTCACTTCAACACCTACCATTCACTGTCTTTGTGAGACGCCCTACAGTGCTTTCTGGCAGCGTCACGTTGCCTGCTCCTCATTTGTGTGAAGTTGAGGTCTCAGCCACTTTGTGCGATTGAGGAGAATCAAGTTGGGGTCCAATGCCTCACAGTACTTTGGTAAGAGTTAAAACTAACCGTTGTTAGTCTATTCAGCAACTGCATAGCTTAATTCTCGCCTCAGATGTTTTCAGGAACACAACTGTTTTCACAATAAAAGTCACCATGTCGGTCCGGTTTGAAATCCAGCAGCAGAGAGCCTTCGAGTGAAGCATCGTCCAATCAGGTGCAGCCAATGTTTGAGTGACTGTAGGATGGTGGAGCCTATGTTGATTCCTGTTGAAAAGCATCAAATGTCCAGTGTTGGGAAGCAACATGATGCCTCGTGTGTAAAATCAATGCCGTGGACATGTATCATCAACATTTACTGCAATGTTGGAGCGTCAATGTTCCAAAATAAAATGTCAAAAGTGTTTCCCAAAAAACTTGTGAAAGCAGTGAGAAGTCACAAATGACAAAAAAAAAAAAAAATAGACTTTCCTTCCAGTCCCACATTATCAGTATGAAAGAGAACGGGTTAAATGTGCAAAACATTTATCTGCACTTTTATTCCTATTTACATTTATTGATAGAATGTGTTTTAAAATTACCAATGTGTATGAAAACTGACAAACAAAGGGTATAGTGTACCATTCATTGCAAAAAGTTTAAGTGAAATATTTTAGGTGTACATATATTCTGTGCATGTGCACCTAAATGTAAAAATTCAGCACATCCGAGCAGCCAAAAGTTCGTCTGAAGCCCTGCAAATAGTGCATTTGTTATTATAAATGACTAAAGCTTACAACATGTAAACCCTTTGTTAGGGTGCCATATTAGAAAGTGGCACCAACGCAGCTGAACATGTAAGGAGACAGGGAGAGAGGGGAAGGGGTGTAACTCTGAGAACAGATACTATCTTCCAGCATCAAGGCAGTGTCTTCAATCAGAAACATGAAAAGAGCGAGCGAGCATTTCACAGAGTGCAGCTGACTTGTCTTGCTTGAATGCACTTCATGATGAAGCCCAGCCTCTAAATGCTCTCACAGGGTTCATGTGTCTGAGAACGTCTTGCGCCGTGGCATTGTTTCGCTTTTATCGTGGCTCGTGTGCCGTGTTTATTTCATGGTATTTTTCTTTTTATCAATGAGGGCTCTGTGTTTTCTATCGTTACTGGTGCACACTCTGGTTGATGTGTCCTGGGTGGGTGGATTTTTCAAGCAGAAACCACACATTCTACAATCTATACCCAATCTGCGCTTCGTTTGGCCTCGCTGAGTTTTGAGATTTTTTTTTTTTCTCTGTGTGGCATTTTAGCTTTTTTTTTTTTTGCGATAGATCTCAGAGAACATTATGAGACCAAGAAAGAAGAGTTAAAGGAGGACAAAGGGCATGTAGTGAGGTTGTGGGCTGGAAACAAACCAATGTCTAGTTTACATCCCTGCAGGCATCGGGATGCCCTCTGAGTTAAAAAAAAAACACACACACAATGTGGACCCCTCTCTGGAAGTCTGAGTGCACAGATCATTTTAAGTGTCAGATAATGTCCTCGAGGTCTGACATCGCACAGTCTGAAGCCGCATTCAGCCCTCAGAGAAGCACAGCATGGATAATGGTCAGTACTTTTAAAAGCACACTGACCTTACATTTCAAACATCGCACATTTTTATTGTATGTGTGTTGCACTGGACACCGCTTTCCTGAAATATCTCAGCAACTACAGAAATGATGGGAGCGCCATGAAATTTTGTAGATATTCTCGTTACCCAGGAATAAATCCTACTGACTTTATTAATCCCCTGGTTTTTCTTTGGCACCACATGCAGGTCAAAGTTTCCACTCATGATGTGAATCATGCCGACTAATGGAAATTATATTCAGGCATTTATGGTTCCCTGATGATATATCCTAATGATGTTGGTAAAACTCCACCATGACGCTGACAAAATAACATCATAACAACTCAGTTTAACATAATTAATATGGTCAAAGAGGAAAGTGTAGCCTGTGACGGGAGTTTTTAGTCAGTCTCTGGACTTTTCAGGGACCAAGCATCATTGCCATCAGATGCTCTACAAACAATTTCATGCATATCCCTTCAGATGGTGGAAAGCCTGATTCAGTGGTGGAAAATTCTTCTTCTGGTTTTGGAACTGCAGTTCTTCCACTGTGAAAACTGCTGTTTCTTCAGCTGATGGTAGCTGCAGACCCTCCTCTCATTAACAGTGATGTTCTTTGACATGAAGGTTGCATCATCTTGGACTGCTGATCGAATGTAATGTGTTTTTCTCTGCTCCAGTTTGCCGTGTCTGGAGAAAGTGCAAAATATGGACTTACTAGTGGTCACAACACAAGTCCTCCTGCTGATTGTCAGGTGACATACTACCTGATGGTGGGTTCTGCTCACATAGTCTCAAAACTTTTAATTCAACTCTTGTATTAAAAAGGGAGGCTTAAAGGGAGGCTTAAAAAATGCAATAAAACACATGGCATGATTGCCTGAAGTCAGATTCCCATGTTGCAATTCTTGTTGTATTTAGAGAAACTGCTGTTCTCTCAAAGAACATTACACAAGTTTACAAAAAAAAAAAAAGCAGGCTGGTTGTTGTTATAGGATTGGAGCCCCAGGATCATAATCAAGATGACTGAAATTATTAACCGATTTCCCCACTTGTACAGTTTACTGTATTAAATTACTATGCTGTTGCATCTATATGAAGCATGTGCATATTCCCACAAATGATTGGTGGGAAGGACTAGGGACTAAGGGGAGATCTGGCTTTTGTTGTTGTTGTTGTTGTTGGAGGTTTTCCAGATTTTACCCACTGCTGCTTGAAATTTCTCAACAACTAATCGATAGACTGCCACAAAATTGAGCCCAGATCCTTATCTTACTGTCAGGATCAATTCTAAAAGCTGTGGTGATCACTAAGCTATTCATCTTCTTTTTATCATCATTTATCCCCACTCTCACCCCAAGCCGGTTGAGCCAGATGGCCACCTTCCCTGAGCCCGGTTCTGTTGGAGGTTTTCTTTTTCTCCTTGTTAAATGGTTGGTTTTTTTTCAGGTTCCTTCCCTTCTTGGGGAATCCAAGGGCAACTTTGGATTGTTGGGTTCTCTGTTCTTTATTTAAAATTTGGTCTTTACCTTACTGTAAAGTACTGTAAAGTGCTATAAGATGACTTAAGTTGTGAATTGGTGCCATATAAATAAAATTGAATTGAATTATCCCATTCTTTAGTTTATGGCCAGATAGTTGCAAAATTAACTATTCCCTTCCTTTTAGTGAATACATACCAAAAGTTAGCATGCTAACAAGGTACACCGACCTGGTTTATTTTATAGTTGCCAGTTTTTTAGCATTGGCATTTTGGGCTGCTTAGCTTCACTTTAAATCTTGTCTTAAAATTACAAGTTGTACTTAAATCTTTATTTTACAATTTTCTCTTCATAATGAAATATAAATGAATGCATTATGAGATGTTCACTTCCAATAACTCGGTACAGAACTGTACATACAGATGAATGCAGCCTCACAAAACCACTTGCTGTTGTGTATAAAATTACATTTACCCCTTTGCAGAAGCACTATCTTCACTCTGATTATCATATGCTTCCTTCTGTCCTTCTGGCTGCTCTTCCTGATGGAGAATGACTTCCCCATCTCCATCACTTGTCTCCTCTCGCTCAGTGGGAGCACAGGAATGTAAATCTGCGTCTGCCCATGTGTCTGTTTATCAAGTGCACTCTCTATATTCTAAAATATAGGCTTGTCACATTTGCGAGGCTTTCACGTGAGCGCTGGGATTTGTAATTTGCTGGTTTAGCAGCTGCTAAGCTGCTGCCTCGAGGCAACCTCTGAGTACAAGACGAAAGAAACGGGCTTTGCTCATTGCCTGTATATGAAATCTCTTGAAGTCCTTTCAGCAGCCAAGAGCAAAAAAAAAAAATCCACAAAAATCACATATACGCCGTGTGAGCGCCGACATATTTTCTTCTGTTGATTAAATCATTTTTTCCGTTGATTAAATCATTAGCAACAGTCCACTCGCTTACAGAGATATTTTGGGCTCCGGCCTTCTCTGTGTAAGTGTGTCCCCTCAAGTGTCTGGTGAATAATTATAATTAACAGTATCAATACTTCTGCACAGTGCTTTCATTAAGTCATACAAGTGTAGGATATGAACAGACACAGATGCCAGAGAGACACAAAACTTTACAACCCTTCACAGGGAAGGTTTAAATCAACGGATCCCACCACCAGAGCTTCAAAGGGAACTAACAGATAAGAGACGCTCAAGGAGAGCCTGACTAACCAAATGGTGGTATGGAAAACAGGTGTCTGGGTGATTTGTATTGCTCTACCTCTCCTCCTCTCTCTGCTCTGGACCTAAAGAGTGCAAGCATTGACAATGGGGAAGAAAGCACGAGAGGATCTTAATGTGCCTTCATTATCCTATGTTAGTTTAAGTGATGTTAAATGTGGAAGTGTGTAATATCATGATAAACGCTCCAAAAGTTTAATCATAGTTGGATAAGTCCTTCTTGATTTTTTCTGCTTGCTACATAATCATATATCCTAGTACTGTATTATCTTTGTAACCGTGAGAGATAAATATCTCATGTTTAGACTCTTTGCGTTGCTCTAAATGTGAGATATTTATTTTCAGTCGGTTTAACTCTGTATAATTACAAGTACATATAGTTCTAAAGTAACATTGTTGCTTTCAGAACAAAACTCTGACCACCTCATGACCCCCCTTTGACAGCAGGAGCGTCATGTCCACCACCCCCTCTGGGTGGGAAGTTCTTTGTGATTGGTCAGTTATTTTACTATTAAAAGCTTCTTCACCTGAAAAACCGCAGATTTTCTGCCGGACAAAGAATCTCCCACTTTGGTCTTTCATGTTACCAACTTCAACTGCCACACCGTGATCAACTCTGATCCAAGCTGAAGGCCACGTCTGTCCCCAACACCAGACGCCGCTGCACCCGCCAAGGAAACTGCAAGTATCAAGCCTCTATCTCTAAACGGCGGCTTCAAAATTACAATTGGCCTTCAAACAAACATTCCAAATTTAACAGATTATCTGCTGCTTCGGGTGAAAAGGCTCTAAGCCACACTTCTGCTCCACATTTGGTTTCTCACTCTCAGATTTTCAATCAGCATTTTCATCATCTGTTTCATTCATCTGTTTTATGTTTGTTGTTGTTAGTTTTTGTTTTCGTTAGTAATAAATGTTGTGTGTGTATACAGTTGTTTGTTGTGCTTTCTATAGCTTACTTTCAGTCACTTTACGTATCCGATCTTTATAGTTACCTCAGCTCTAAGTTGATTCCCTAACATTATAAACACTCTTGACTGATCACCAAGAGTAAACAGTTTATTAGAATTATTGTGCTGACTCTGAGATTGTATCGCTGGACAAATAATTTAAAGGTTGATTTTAATCATTTTAATTTAATGCAATCATTTGCTTTAGTGTGGAGATAAGTATACCATATTTCCCACCCCAACACAAGACAGGAACATGTCGCATATTCAGAGAGCAGTAGAAGACGTTTGGTGACAGGAAGGTTTAGGAACACATAGTTTTTATTCTGTTAAAGAAACTAAGATCCTGCCTTTGAGGTACCTGAGTGCAATGGTGAACCAGACCTGTAGTAGCTGCAGTGCTCCTGTAGGATATATAAGCATTTAGTAAACTTTTGTGTTTGTGTGCTACGAGTCTTCCGCCTCAGCTCAGCAATTCAACACTGTGCAGAAAAGGGGCAGGTTTGTTTGTTTTTGTTTTTTTGGGGGAGTTTTGTCTAAAAAGGGCTGTAACTTTGTAAGATAAATCCAATTCATCTTCCTACCTCAAGACCTCTGAAGCCTCATATTAGCTTTATTTGAAATTCAGATTACATAGAACACGTCTGTGAATTTTGTCCTCCATCTCTTAGACTGAAATAAGATTAGGAGTGGATCTTTTCATAGGCAGCCTGGATGAGAAAAGCAATTACAGTCACCAATAACTCTTCCAGCTCATCTACAGTATGGGAATTCACATATTGATTTAAGATATCCTTGGACAAAATGTGAACTCATCCTTTAAGTACCCTTCATTTAGTCATTTTTACATTGCTGATGTCACGCACTGAAAACACAATGACGATTCATGTACAGTATAAGTGGAAAACACTGGAAGAAACATCTGTGTCAACTGTTGAATTTACATACATTTCCTATGGTGTGTGAGTCACAGGTGTGTCTCCATTTATTTTATTTTGAAATTGAATATCATTAGGTGATATACTAATTGTCATGTCTTTGTGTTTGTTATGCTCAGGGAGAAAGTGATGAAATAGCAAACTCAGAATAAACAAGAAGATTTGTTAGAATTTAAGAGGAAAAAAGTGTTATCGCTACAAAAGGCACAAATACATCATCAATTAATTTAATTTAATTTAATATTTTAAATTATTATTACTGATTTACAATAATTAACAAAATTGCATTTCTTTAATTTATAGTAGATGAACCATACATTATCAGAAAATATCACTTAAAAAAAAAAATTACAGAACAAAGTCCAGGTAAAGAGCTGCCAGCACATTTTGTTTTTTTAAGGATTTATTTAACATTTGTAGTTTTCATAATGTAAATATAGTATTACCTAACAGAGAGTTTCTCATGTATTCACTGTAGGTGAAACCTTGATTTATTTTTTTCTGTTGGCAGAGCAAGAATTTATGGGAAAGACCCCCTTTTTTAAATATACATATGCCAATAAAACAGAGAAAATTTCTACTTATTTACTGGTGGTATATCATGATTTTTTTTATTTTTTAAAATCTTCTATTTTTTAAAAAATTTATTCTTTACTATGGATACGCTATTGAAAATGTTGAGATGTCTTTTTTTCCCCACAGTAAAGTTAATGAAATAAAAGGAAAATATTCAGGTTTTTTTTTTTTTTTTTTTTTACTGTTGGTACACCTTTTTTTATGCCTGTTATTTTACAATAGATACAGGATTAAAACAGAAAAGTCTCTAAACTTCTTACCATTAAAACATAGAATGTTTTACTTTTTTTGCTTTTTGCTGTTGGCACACCAATTATTTATAGATACTTTTTTTTTTAACTAAAGATACAATTAAAAAAGAATAGAAAATGTATATATATATATATATTTTTTTTAACAATAAAGTCACCGTGTCCTTTTTATTATAAGTACTATTGTTGTGGTGAATTTTCAGAAAATGTCCTTTTTTGTAATTAATGTCAGCAACAAGCAGCTTTTTCGTTATTTCACAGATTTATTCCTCAGAGTGAGTCGTGCAGTATGGGTGCAGCTGGAGTTCAGGATGTGAGGCCTCCGTTGCTGTTTCCACCTGCATGTTATCCAGATCGTATCTTGCGCCTGTTTGCTGCAGATTCAATAAGGTGTGGCACTGACGGCTCCATCTCCAGCTCTGTGAACAGTCTAGCAGCACGTCGCTCGCCTGCTCCCACAAATGGACAAAATGGATCCAGTGGATAAAAGCAATTAGAGGTTACTTTTTCCTCTCTTCCTTCCCGTCCCTCAGTTGCTCTGTTGATCACAGCCAAAGAGTAATCTTGTTTTTCCCGAATCCCCTCCTGACTTCTCACTTTCTGGAAGATGAATCGTGCTATTAATTGAAATTGAAACACTGAACATTATAACGAGCCCCTGCATACGTTTTGTTGCTCGTGCTCATTTTTCATGAGCCAAAGCATTTTTTACATTCAGCCTGATTGGTCATTTTCAATTAATCCCGCCGCTCACTGTAATTGGCAACCACACTTTTAGACCAAGATTTATTGTGCCTCCCTTTCTCGCTGTCCACTTGCAGCCTTTCTGTCGCCTGCTTCCTGCCAATAAACAGCCTCCCATGGCTTAATTTATTACAAGTGAGGTGAAAAAGCATTAGTAATCATGAGTCATGTCCCCGTCCTTTCACCCCACCCCTTCTGCCATCTCGGTCATGAGCCACCAGATTTTTGGGACTTATCCTCAGCGAGAGCTCAAAAGGATGATCTGACAGATGGAAAATGCTGTTTTTTTTCTTTAAACTTCCAAACTAGAGGTGAAATGAAGACAGAGAGTCAAACAGCAGATGTTGCACATACAGCAAAATGTTCACTTTTGGGGAAAGTTATTTATCCGCCTTTGGCATTAAGATAGATAGAATCTTTCATTCATGCAGTATTTCCTCCCATCTACAAGCACGCATAAAAATAAACACAACAGCAAGCAGCATTTAGATTCCATATGTAGGAAACTTCCTATTTTCTGTGAAGGAGAAAATAGAATTCAGTAGGTGTATCAATGGTGAAAATCTGGTGGAGCCCTGCAAAAAGCACTCAGCAGGCGTTTTCCTGCTGGCTTCTACAACACAGTATCTGACCACAGACTCCTGCTGGCTAACATAATGTAATCCGTCTGTCTCCTTTCTCTCCACACTCAAAACTCACAAATGCTTTGTCCCCTTCTATTTAATCAGAAAACACTGAAACAACCAGGCTTCCTATTTTCGCTGCGCTCGCTCGACACAACACAAAGATGCACGCAGAGTGCTCACACACCTTCTGCTTCTCAAACCTACAGTTAAGAAACGCCGCGAACGCTTCCGCAACATAAATTCCTGCTCGGTGGTTGGTATAGCAACAGGTTTGCAAGGTTGTTGTTTAAAATAAATTCTGTTCTTAGTCACCATAGTTATTCTTGAGTGACGGATGAGGCTTTTTTTTTTTTTTGAATCCCCAATAGCTAGGTGTTTTTTTGTGGTAAACGATAGAGAACTGGTGCTCAGTCACTAGACAACACGTGTGGACATGACTAGTTTTTGTTTGTTTGATTTTAAAACTGCACAACATGCTGTTTCAGCATCGACAGGACTGTAAATGGAATGTGAGGTAAGGTACATTAACTCATCAACTTTTTTTTAAACTTAAAACAATGAGACACAGTTCTTGTTTTTTATGACCAATTTGCAAGAAAAGTCTGTGTGATAGAACACAATTTACTTTGATTTACAGGTTCTTGGATAAACTGAGTAGAGATGCAGATGCAGGCTTCACATGTGAGCAGCAAAATAAGCAAAAAACAAATGAGAAACACTGAAAAGGAAGACGGAAAACGCAATGTCCCTTGTGTGGGAAGGTTTGGGCTACAGATAGGATGATGTTGACCAAAAACAGGCTCTTTGCCGCAATGCAACTTATATATTTGACCATTTAAATCAGCACCACAAAGCTCTGTATGACGAGCGCAAAGACGGATCTGAATGCCACCCAAAGCAAAATACTGCTTCAACTGTCTGGAAGGTGCCAATTGGCTTTTCTTTTTTTTTAAAGGACATTTTGTTATTTTCAATGCAGATGTGCTCCCCTGCCAGCCTGGTGTTATGAAAAGACATGCGAACAACACACCAAGTCATTTGGCATTTCATCAGAATGCATTCTTTTTTTTTTTTGCATTTTGTTCGTCGTTACATGCCATGACGAATGACCCCCTCCCCCTGACCTTAACCCTGAGCGTAAGTATTTTATGTGCTATTTTAACGGCGTGAAACGACATGTGAAAAGCATGAAATGTGCAGACGTGACACATGCAGGGTGCCTGAAGTGGCGTGCTATTTGTACACAACCCTATAATGCGGCATTACAAGAACCACCCTGAACATTCTATTGATTCCTTCCAAACTGTTATTCAAATCATCCGGTGAAATATTCCTGTATTTCTTCATATTGCAAAAGGAAAACTCAATATCGCATTGTCAGTTGTTTCCAGTATTGTGCAGCCCTACTTAACGTGGACTAGAAAGCAGATGCTCCGCCAAAGCTGTTGACAGCAAACACTCTTCTGTCCACGAGCCATGTGCCTTGCTCATGTCCCTGGTGGCTCGATGTGTGACTGGGGGAGCTGAGCTTGAATTAAATCAGAGGGCAGAGCTCCATGTTCAGAGAGGAGACCCTCAGCATTCAGCTCTAACATGTACTGTACATGTGTTAAATGGGAATGTTCACTGGCAGAAGGGTGAGATTGCATCAGGGCCTGTAAAAATAGCATGAAAAACACAGAGTCAATAAATACAAGATGAGTGATTGTTGTAGTGCAGTAAAAAAAAAGTTGCTTCTCCTTTAATTCATTCCTGAGTCGATGCACCACCCGCCCAGCATGCTCAGGTACTTAAATCAAATGCATCCAGGATGTTGCATGGCCAACAGGTGCCTGCTGATCAAGGTGGATCCTGTAGCTGTGACTTCAAATATTTAATGAAAAACCACATTCAGTGCAGTTTGTTACTAAAATCTCCATTAATGCAGAGCATCTTTTAAGGTTTCTGAGAGTTTGAGGAGCTCAGTGGGACACAGAGGCTCAATAAACCAACACAGGAGTCGAATCCGGGAGCAAACTAAGGAGGATGTACACAGTGAATATCATTCAAACCAGTGAGTGCAGCAACAAATCACCGATGGATGCAACTCGCTCTACAAATCAGACGATCAACAACCGCTGTGTTGCCTAGCAACATAATGTTTTGCATGTAAAAACCGTGCAGAGCCTGTTACTGTGGCGTTTATATGGTTGTGTTGTCAAGGTTCTATGTATTTTAATATTGCATAGGTTTTTGGACCCTCTGCAGTGCCACCTTTTTTTTTTTGTTGTTATGAGTTTTGACCTAATTGTTCTAATCAAGTGTTTGTACAGGCCACAAATCAGTCGGCAAGAAAGGAAGTTATTGGTCTAAAGTGCTTCTCATCAGGGAATAGTGTGATGTTATAGTTTAAACTTTCTATCATCATTGTGTAACTTTTGTTACTCCCCAACCCTCTCTGTCATATTCCGTTTGTAGAAATCAGTTTTAAATCAATATAGCGTAGCCATTTGTTTTATTTTACTGTCACTCATTTTCAGCCAACCAGTCTTCTGGCTGATGGTGTGGGACTCATCACCCTGGTAACCCTAAAAATGAAGGCAAGGCTTCAAACCTGCTGTGGAAAGATCATTTTTTAACACAAATTTTTTAAACCTTAACTGTGTAGTTCTGGCTGCATGGTGGCACAGTTGGTAGCACTGTTGCCTCGCAGCAAGAAGGTCGCCGGTTCGCGTCCCGGTGGGGGCACCAGAATCTTTCTGTGTGGAGTTTGCATGTTCTCCCCGTGCAGTGTGGGTTCTCTCCGGGTTCTCCGGCTTCCTCCCACAGTCCAAAAACATGTTGAGGTTAATTGGTGATTGTAAATTGTCCGTAGGTGTGAACGTGAGTGTGCTTGGTTGTCTGTCTCTAAGTGTAGCCCTGTGATAGACTGGTGACCTGTCCAGGGTGTCCCCTGCCTTCGCCCTAAGTCAGCTGGGATAGACTACAGCCCCCCCACGACCCTAGTGAGGATTAAGCGGTGTATAGATGATGGATGGATGGATGTGTAGTTCTGGTGCCAAAACCTAACCAAGCGTCTAACTTTTAAGTAAAGCTGTGGAAGTGTCATCCATAGTGTGATATTTTCCCTAAACTTAACCAAACAATGAGTAAAAACAAAACTTAATTCTAAGAATAGTGGTCCCACAGGGAGCATTAAAGTGAGTTATGCCACCATCCTCCACTCAGGTGGACTTTACGGCTCCTTTTAATCAGAATATTGTCCTACAATGTCTTACCTGTATTACCTTTTAGGGAAAAAATAAGTTTCTTTCAAAACGTAAACAAGAATGCAGTTTAGATGCATTGGAATATGATCTTTCGAAGACAGCATTGTTAAGTGTGTTGCAGGGAACAATACTGGACAGACAGAAAACTAATTGTCCTGCTTGGATCCAACTGCAGCAGTCACAACTTGCAATTTACATACGATTTATGTGGTTGTTGCAAACAAACATTAAAAACCCATATAATGTCACTTTTCTCACATCAGGCTTATTTTAGTGTAAAATTTCCACACCTGATAGTCAGTAATCCACCCAGAAAGCTCAATTAATTGTCGCTGCTGTGATCTCGATTGGGTGAAAATTCATTGATTCTGCTCCTTGTGGCCTCCTGATTCCAGTGTTGCTGGATATGAAGGGTGTGCACGATTGGAGGGCTGTAAGGGAGCAGCATTTCTGCAGGGAATTGCTGAGCTGCAAACATGAGCATGCAAACTGGGGGACAAGAACCAAATTCCCCTTTCAGATTGCAGCAGAGTTCACAAAGTGAGGTCCAATCATCGTCTGGGAAAACAGGGGGTCAAGTGCCACTCAGGTGATCAGACGCAACGGCACTTGTATACTTTCATTTGTGCCGAATGTCACACTGCAATATGGCTTTTTTTTTTTTTAACAGGAGAGTGCGACAGATGAAAAGGCACTGTTTCACATTTTATAACAGTGGCCTTGAGGAGAAAACGCAGCTGCTGTTTTGAAGTCTGTGCTGTGTGGAATGTTTAAAAGAGTTTAGAAGGAGAAAAAAAATCAAGATGTTTAGCCTTGCTATTCACTAGGCTCATCTCATTGTTTAGTCAGAAGTTACTGACGCAGATGATGCTTTTGGTTCAGAGCAGGGACGTCATAGAGAACATGAAACCTTTATTTTCCAGTACCGTAGGAATACTGGTTCGTCGTTAGGGAAGGTTTTGCTTCAATAGTTGATGCAAGAAATGGAATCTTGACTTAATCCTGCAACAAGCCTGCAAAATGTTTCACTGATCAACAAGATAAGCTCATTTATCCTGATAGTGAAGGCAGCAGCTCGGTGGAGGATAATCACTAACCTGTTTACATTTTGCATTAGCCATCCTTTATTCACAGAGTTTCTTTGCAGAGAATTACTACTGTAATGGTATCATTTCGATGTAATCATGACGGACTGTCTATCCTGGAAACGTTTGCTTTTGTGCTCAAAGTGCGTCATTCCATTCCTCTTCCTTCAAAGTCTCCGGTGAACCAGCATTTCCGAAGACTCGTCCAATTATCTGAAGCCAAAGTTAGAAGGGCAAGGGCCAATCAAATAATCAGTCTGGAGAACACTTGTGCACTTTAATTTTGCCTGAGGATCACACCTGAGGGCTATTGCTTTTTCAACACGAGAGTCTCTCTGAAGGGGCAATTTCACATTTTATAACAGCAGCCTTGAGAGACAGAGTCATCCCATTTGATGGGTTCTTTTCAGAGCCGTGAGGGTTGATGGTGAGTTGTGGCTGGTCTGTCGCCGTCGTGGATGTAGAGGTGTTTGCTCGTGTCATTTCATCATTGGTGACTATTATGTCATGTTATATATTTACAGTCGGTCATTTTACAGCCTGTTTTACGAGTCTCAACCCCATCGGAGCATAATACTGTTTCGACCTTGACCCACTGCTCCCATCATTTTCATCTCATTGATCAAACTGAACTGCGTCAACATGGATCCATACATGCTGCTCTGGAGGTCTTAAATTTTCTCTCTGGTCTCTGATTAAACCCCTGAAGGCTAAATATTTATTTTTTTTCCCCCATGAAAATAATCCATTCCTGGATTAAAACTCCTTTAGATATACCTCTAACACCATTGTTTCCTTTAAACTATGCAGATCTATGAAGTTCCCTCTTTTCTCTCCAGCCACCCGTCCACCATTCACTGCAGCTCGAGCACACCAACTTAAATACCTAATGAAACTCCTCTACGCTGCACAATTGCAAAAATTTAAAAATTCGAGCCATTTGAGCCAGAAACCAATTCTGAAAGCCCCACTCTGCAAGTTCACCGGCTTGGTTCTTTGAGTTTGGAACGTATGAATCCCCAAAAGTCTAAAATCATGCTGCAGTTTCAAGATAGAAAAGCTCAACCATTGCACTGACTGCTTACTCGCTCATGATGTGTCTTCTAACATATCAAAAAAACGTCACCTCAACACGCTGACAGGGTAAATTATCAAAACTGTCAACAGAGACAGTCTTCCAGGTGTTTTCTGACATGCATTTCTTTCCATTACTCATCACATTTGAACGTGTCAGCTTCTTGTCCGAATGAAAAAACGTGTTCACTTCTCAGTAAAGGTTGCAACAACAATCTTTCTAGATCAGACCAAGTAACGTTTACTTGACTTCCACAAGCCTGACGTGTGCGATCACATTGGCAAATAAAAACACAATGTGCTGAAGAAGGCTATAGTGGGCCACATGATTTCATGCATTATGTGATGGATTATGGGAATTAAACCAAACAGAGGCTACAGAGGCACGCTCGCTTGTGGTTTGCCAAGAAGTCAACCATTTCTTGCCCCTCTGGTTGAAAGGTTGGCTGGAAACTGAAAAAGTAAAGGATCCTTCTGGTATGATGACTAACGCACATTTCAGTAGGCACTGCTTGTGGCTGCTGTTGCAACAGGTAATGCTCTCCTATGTGAATCCATCATTTCTATTACTTGATTTTTGTCCCACTATGACTTCTGTCTTTTCTGCAACTGAGGTAGGCAAAAGTGACCAACAACAGCAAAAACACCAGAAAGAGGAGCCTATATTTCTGGTTGTTCCACATTTTTTGACACTGCCAACAAGTGGTAGCGGACAGATAGATGTTCAACAAAATTCTTCATGCCTTTGTGTATCTCTTCATGTGCTGTCCAAGTTCCCTCATATACCAAACATACTCTCTGTCTATGTCATGCATTTATCTGAAGCCATGAGGAACACAAACATAAAAGTGACCAACTGCTGACAAAAAACCATCACTCTTAACACAGGGGTGGGCAATCCTGGTCCTCGAGGGCCACAATCCTGCATGTTTTAGATGTTTCTCTCTTCCAACACATCTAATTCAAATGATCAGCTCATCATCAAGCTCTGCAGAAGCCTGATAACGATCCTGATCATGTGAATCAGGTGTGTTGAAAGAGGGAAACATCTAAAACATGCAGGAATGTGGCCCTCGAGGACCAGGATTGCCCACCCCTGCCTAACAGACTGATGCAATGTCACAGATCTCATGTTTGACAAGGGTTCTTTAGTGGCAGAAGCAACTGCAGCCCTGATTACTTATTTATTTTGTAATGTCTGTAAAGCTGTAGCTCGATACAACTTTTTGCTGTTTGTCGTTTAGATCTGCCGAGCCACATCGTTGCAATAGTGGGATTTTCCTGCTTTGTGACCAGTTTTTGGCTTTTAGCTACAGACCTCTGGACAGTTGTGGTTCTGTGATCATTGACGTCAGTTTGGAACAACAGCCAAGCCAATTGCAGCGTTTGTAGCCAGCAAGAGAATAAAGGTAGTGATACTGAGCCGCTCTACAGCTTAAAAGAATGTTCCATAAAGCACGGCTGCGATAAGCTCAACTGTACAAACACTGATTAGGTTAAAAAAAATAACCACCAGTTTGAAACAGTAAAGTGATCACAAAGTCAGATGCACTAACAAAATGACAATGCAGTCTTATAAAGCTACCTGTTGAGGGAAATTGTTGTTGCCAGCTCCTTCCTTCAAAGCAGTGGCGCAGGTAACATAAAAACTGTAGCAAAAAAAAAACCTTTTCACATCTTTGTACTGACATGTCTCATTACTGTGCAAACAGTCGGAGTGGTTAAAAAGACAAGATGTCATTGCTTTCGGTTTTAACATCTCTGAAGGCAGAGGGGTGTACTCACACATTTTCCTGGATCCAGCTGTCAGCGATACGATGAGGTGAGCATTTGACTCGTGTAATTATCTTTGCAAAGTGTCACTCAAAGCCGTATTATTTATAAACGTTCTAGATTTCAGCTAACATTGTTCATTTATTCAATTTTTCCTCAAATACGAAGCACTTTGTGACGTCTGTTTCAATATGATCCCTGTAAATTTACAATTGCTAATTCTTCTGACATTTAATATCGATAAGCGAGATGTCACCACCGATGACGGTTTGCGGGAACGTGGGATGAATTAATGATATGTGACTGTAAATAGCTACAGCCGTGCAGCTAAACTCTCTGAAGCAGACCACAGCTGATAACATTTCAGGTCTTTGCCTTTCTTTCTATTGGCAGGTCTAATGAAGGGTGGAACAAGTAGAATTGTCAATATGCAAATCAGGCTTGTGAAAATGCACTCTGAACAAAGATGGATATTAATAAAATGCATCTACGTGAACACAGCTTTGTAAATCTGATTAAAAGAATGCAAAGGTATATTTCAGATAGTATGGACAACTGGGATCAGTTGTTCCATCAGTTCCATCAGTCTGGTAGCAAGTCCAGGTTTAGTGAATTCTAGTTTGCAACCTGGTCTTGTTCGCCCAATTCAGACATTATCATTAAATGGATGTTACCATCCCAGGTCATTCCCATACATATGGGCTAGTAAAGCCTTATCATCCATTCTCATCACAGAAAGTACCCCTGAAAACATTGCCAATCTCTTCTGTTTGTGTGAAAAAATGCATGTAAAATCTTCAGTGAAATCGTCACCATGAAAATATGCAAAATGGAGCGTTGTAGCATGTGGTCAAAGCAGCAACAGGTTGTATTTTAACCCAAACCATGAGGGTTTCCAAACCTAACCAAGCAGTTTTGGTGCCTGAATTTCACCAAACAGCTAAAAATGCCTGAACACCAAGTGAAAAATGATGATGGTTCAAATTTGGATTTGAACTTAAGTCTTCTGGCTGTGATTTAATGCCTCCACTATCCCCTCCAACCACCAGATGTGGACTTATTTCCTTCTCTTTGCAAGTGTAAAATTGCAGCTCCACCACCATTAAATCCATTAAATGAGGTTATAACAACCAGCTGAGCCTACTAGAAGGTGGAGGAGGTCCCTAATGGCCCATATGAACGACAGCGATTTGCGAAACAGTCATTTAATGGGCTGATAACACCTAAAACATGTGTGTCATTACCAGATACTGTCGTTTCATCAAAGACACTTGTGTCTTAGTGATACAAGGAAGTGTCACCAACGTCAATATTCAATGCAGGTACATGTAAAAGTGCAAGTTCCAAGACTTCACCCAGGCAACTGTTTGCATTCCATGTGGACCTTTTTTTTTTACTTGCTTTAATTTTATTTTGTGACTTCAGTTGTCACTCACTGATTGGTTACAAAAAGCACCAAAACTACTTAGTCAGGTTTCGGAAAAGACTGTGGTTTGGCTTAAACTGGTGTTATGGAAAACTTTTTAATGCCTGAAAAAGAGCAAAAGTGACGACATCAACTGAGAATATTTGGCTAGAGTGTTATGTCGTCTATTTCTAACGTTAAGCAAATATTGAAGGTAAGTCGCACCAACAGTTGGGGAAAAAAACCTAAAGGGAACTCAGTGCGTCTGAGCGACCATGTATAACGATGGACAGACCCACTGTGACATCACCCACAGGTTTTCTAATGACCGGTTCTGAAGCTCCATGTGGTGCCTTCAACTGTCACCATCTTTGTAGTTCCTCACTCTTCCTAGCTCTCGGCTAGTCCAAACATGAGCAAAGCTGTATTGTGGGGGTGGCCATGAAATGTCCTGTGATGGCACCCACCTGTCACTCAAAGCGACTTTGCCCTTAATTATACATAACATTAACCCTTTGTACTAATTAAAAGGTTGACCTGCATGAAGATTCACCCCATGTGCAGCTGTCATGAAAGTTGAAATTAGCTATAGAAACCAAAACAGGTTTTTGCACCAGGCTGTAAACATGTTAATTTCTGCTGTAAGGTTGGCTATTTTAACATGAGCGTCTATCAGGATTGCCTCAAGTGGCCATTCAAGGAACTGCAGTTTTTGTCGCTTGACGCAGGCTGTTGCTGCTTATTCTTAACAAAGCAGCTGAATTTAAAAAGTTGGGAGTGACTTCAGGCTTCTAGTTTGTGTACCACTCAAATATAACGATGGCAATATGAGGTATTATCTGATTTTCAGCTACAGGAAGAAGCCACAGTCATCCACAGGGTCTGTCTGTAGACAATATACTGTCTGTAGCTATTTTTATACGTCACAGAAGGATTACACAAACAACAATAAAATGAAGGCAGCTGGGATCAGATTGGCATGACTGAAAGTTTTCAGGATCATATTTTTATTAAATTTACATCTATTAAATCTCTTCTGTATACTTCTTTTTTTTTATCGTGTCCACTGCTCATAGAAGTGCAACAGGTGTTATGTCTTTATTGTCTTTTTGTCTGCTGACCTTGTTTCCAAGACGTTTGCAGACGTTCTGTAAAACAACACAGTGGATGCAGTCAGTGCTGCTTCTTGATTGATTTTTGATCTCTAAAATTGAAAAAACTCTCTTTTAGTTAATATTAAAATGCATTCAGAAACTTCATTATGCTGATTATCACAGATCCGTTTCAGTGCAGTTAAAAAGCTGCCCACACAATCAAGACCTGACTGAGATGAAGGAATGATCGAAAAAAGCAGCAGACTGGTCTCACAAAGTGGCATATGGACTCAGATCTGAGGGGGGTTTAACACTACATCCCATCTCTTATGTTTCTTCAGAGAGACACTGCAGTTTAAATTGTCTCACATCCAAGAAGAGTTAAAATCCCTTAAAGCCTGACAGAAATTGTTACTTGTCTTTTTTTTCTTTTTTTTTTGTAGCACAGACCTGCTGTGTAAATCCCATGTCCTGTGCTTTTGAACAGATGCAGCCTTTACACGAAGCCAGTCTAAAGCACTTCATACTACACAGGATGACTGAAACACTGAACCAGACAATACTAATAAAGCCACATACTCCGATCTCACATTAGAGTGGCTTTCTGGCCTAATGACTCTTTCTTACAAGCACCGACAGATGTTTTATGTGATGTTTGGGTTTGCTCGATGAACTACCAAAGTGCAACGCGAACATCCATTTGCAGAAAAGCTAATTAGCACACTGTCCTTGGTTTGTAAGCTACAGTTGGCAGCACAGGTGCTAATAGGCCATGTGACCGCAGACATTCTGACATGTCATTGCAGGAAGACCACAGATGTTACTAAAAGCATCGATAATGGCTGCATGCACTCCATTTAGGTCTGTTAATTACAAAGTCCTATTGCTCAGCTCGTTACTGTGTCAGTGTTCAGTGTCATTCACTCATTCATTACCGTACTGTACGTAACGGTTACGATGTTAGCCTACAGGCAAGTTTTCATATCAATGTTACAGATTTAATAACTAGTAAAATCACAAAAACATCAACAGAACAGTTGCATATATAAAGATTGAAAAATGCTTTGAAAAAAATTCAACTCCTGTGTGACGGATTTCCTGTATTACAGGTAATAACTCGTAAAATATGTTTTTAAAAACAAACAAACAAACAAAAGTTAATTTACAGAGTACTTTTTTTCTTTTACTGTATTTAAATTGTCAAATACATTGTTATTTTACAGCCATTATTTTGCACATTATTGCCATTATTTGAAAAACTAATTATGTATAATAAGATTGAAAAATGGTGAGTATTTTTTAAGCTGTTATGTTATAGTGTTTCACTGTTTTGTTAAACAACTAGCTAATTATGAGGTGATATCTCAAAAAAATCACACCAAAAAACATATTCTTTTACATGCTAACCCCACAAAAAACAGGAACAAACTCTAAATAATGCTCACATCAAAAAATTGTCAGTAAAAATTCATTATTTTACAATGTATGGCTGTAAAAGTATACTGTATTCAACTAAAAATATAATTATTTTACAGACATTTGCTATTATTTTGAACATGATAGTGTTTCATCATTTTTAACGTGTTATTTTCTGGCTTTCTCGCTGACAGATTTTCATCGTTTTTTTTGTTTTGTTTTGTTTTGCTTTTTTTTAATAATGTTTTTGTGTTTTTTGTTTTTACAGTGTGGAAGATGTACAGTCACCCATCAACAGAGCTTTTTTGGAGTTTTTTCCTTTCAGTTCAGGCATAAGATATATTTATATACCTAACATTTAGTCTAAAACATAAAAACATAAAGTCAATATCTTCAGCAGTTCTCAGTTTGAACAACAAAAAGCCCACTGGCACATTACTCAGGCTATTGCTGTGGAGAGCAACACAAGGTCACACAAGGATAACACAGTCCACTAAGACACACTTTATCACCCCCTACCTACATTTTCCTCCATTCTTGAAAGGAGGCATCCGCAGGCCTGCTCAGTGTACCATGAGATGTTTTGGTATTCAACCCAGGGATAAGAGCAAAATCACTCAAGTCATGTCTGACAGCAGGTTATCGATCTCAAGGCAATTTTATTCCCCTGCAATTCAGCATGTGACCAAATCCTATCGCCCCTGCACATCTTTAATCCGGCGGATTGGCTCGGGGGCAGAACACAGTCGAGATGTGAGCGCAGCATTTGCCATTTGTCGTTACAGCTGCAGGCCTGATGCACCGTAGATCTTCATTCATTCATAAATCTCTGCTCTATGAGGTGTGTCTCTTTTGAATTCCACCACTGCTGTGCTGCAAAGGAGCAGCCAGAAGACAGCTACTGTGAACGTAAACTCCCAGACCACCCATTTTGTGCCATGCTGATCAAATTTCTTGATATCCAATCTTGATTCAGAACTTCTAATCATGACACATTCCTACTGTTTTGATTGTTTCCCCCCCTGAAGGTATCTTTTCAAATTCAGCTGTTTTCGGATTCTCTGACGTCATTTGATTGGAAAATCTCCAAACAACCTCCACAAGTTCAAACCCTGCATGGAAAAAAAGGACTTTGAATTCAAGTTGTGTGCGCATTCGAGGGCCTGAACGTCCAAATGTTACAGCGGAAACGACTTCTGTGTGGGCTGGAATAGCTGACGTCCAGAACAGAGGCAGGGCGATTGACACTGGTCGGTGGAGGAAGGCATGTCTGACGCTCCTCAGCTTTACTAATTATAACAGCAGTGTTGTTGTTGTTGTTACGTTTGATGCCTGGTAGCTGCTCGCCACTCAAGCACAGTGATGCAGTGACTGGCCTGCAGGTGATCTTCACGCTGACTTAATGACAGCAAATTACACCATCTATTTTGAGTAGACAAGATGCTTTTTTGATTGTTTTCGGAAGATGCGTCCAGAAATGGTCATCTTTGACAAAACACATGGCCACAGAGTCAGATTTTAACTTTGGAAACTCCCCAATTCATGATTGCACCTTTTATTTATTGGCTATTTTGAGTTGTTTTTTTTCTTTTTTTTAAGCTAACACATACCTTTTTAGATAAGAAACCATCATCTATCTGTCACAGATTAGAGTCGCCCCGACTTCTACCTGCTCATTATGTTGTCTTCAAATGTTTGTGTTTATATTTGTGCATCACCAAAATAGATGCCTCTTTGTTGTGGTGTCAAGTAGCCAGAGGATGGATAACACTTACAATATAAAAAGAAGGAGATAGTCAGGAAGGTCATGTAGCTGTGTGGTTGATTCGTGTAGAACGTTTTGTTTTTTTTTTTTCCTGTGCATCTCTCTCATTTTCACACATTTATTGTTCTTCATGACTCATATTGCATATTTTATTTAAGTGGCCTGCTAATGAGCATCAGTCCTCGTCCTTCCAAGCTGAATTACTGCACATGTAAAACCACAATCTGCACACTGGAAGCTGTTTCTACTCTGCTGATAACAAATCTAACGACAAGTCTTCCAGTTTCCCGTGTTTGGTTGTGTTTACAGCTCTATTATTCCAGATGGGGATAAACTGTAAAGGTGTACGATAAGCGGAGAGGCTAACAAGGAGGGAGGTTCAGTAAATGAGCCATGAGATGATCAGAGCTGAGAGAAGGTTTCAGCCGGCTGAGGTGATTTGGTTTTGTCAGTCATTATAAAATGATCCTATCGTGGACTGGAATTTCACAGGGCAAAAAAAAAATGTTGTTCATTAGTAGTTTGTGGGAGGAAATCCCCTTAGAGTTGTACTGTATATGCTGCATGTAGTAGAAGCAGAAACACAGCTGCATAGTTGGGGGAAAATCTGAGCCGAGGTGACGTGAGGAGAGGAATCACAGATGAGGGGAAGACGCATGTTTTACGATGAACAAGAGACTTTTTCCTAGAAGCAGGTGGGAGGAAGTCTTTGGTAGAAACCCCAAGATGTTGAGAGGGTAAATGTTGGTTGGCTGAGAATGAGGAGGTAGCTCGAGCACCATGGAGTTCTTTTGTGTAACCCCCGTTGGAAAAAGAGCTGATTTTCTCCAGCCGCATGAAAGCGAACATGCATCAGTGCCATTCAGAGACATTTAGATGGCCGTTTCTTAGACAATTTGACAAAAAAAATAAAAAATCTACCGTCCTGACAGCCAGTTAGATTAACCAGTGCACTTGATTAATGCACAAGGCCACATGAAGGTAGAACGTGTGGGTGTCGCTTCCAATTTGCTTGTTATTAATAGTCATGTCAAGCCGCTGTTATTTATGCAGCACATTTCAAACAGACATTGACCAAAAGGGCTTTATAATAGAGAAATAAGATTGATGTTACAAATTGCCTAACAAGTGCAAAAAACAAAGGTTAAGACCCAACAAATTATACAAAGAAACCCAACAGATTCCCTTGAAGCACCACGTAGTGACCGTAGATGTTAAGAACTGCCTTTTCATGGGAGGAAACAAAAACCTGGCTCAACTAAATTTACTTTTAAAGCAACTAGTTTGAAAAATTGGGTTTGAATTACACACAATATTAAGTTGGAATCAACAAAATTTTATGCCAACCAACCTATCAGAGTACTGTTTGCAACTTAAAAGGTTTGTAAATCAATGAATCTATTTTTTTTTTTCTTGCATCAATGTGCTTATTTCAAGGGTTCAGTAGGCTGAGTTGATGTTGAGAGGGAGGCACACTGAGGGAGGGGGGACCGCGGTGAGGGTGAGGGTGGGGGGGGTCATGGGCTGGTCAAACCGGTTGAAGAAGGCATTCAGATTGTTTGCCTCCTCCACTGTTCTGGCTTTTGTTCTGAAGCCCGTGATGGTATTCACACCCTGCCAGACCTCCCTCATGTTGTTGTCCCTCAGCTGCTGCTCCACCTTCCTCCTGTAGGTGTCTTTGGCCTCTTTCAGGTACAGCTTCACCTCCCTCTGTGCTGATCTGATTGCCTCCCTGTCTTTGTTCCTGAAGGCCACCGTCTTCCTGTTGAGTGCAGCTTTGACCTCCTGCATCACCCAGGGTTTGTTGTTCAGGTAACAACAAACAGTCTTAGCAGGAGAGACTACATCCACACAGAAGTTCAGGTAGTCAGTCAGGCAGTGGGTCAGCCCCTCAATGTCCTCGCCATGGGGGGAAAACAGAACATCCCAAGAGGTGGTTTCCATACAGTCCCTCAGGGCCTCCTCCACCTCAGGAGACCACCTCCTGATGATGCGTGTTGTGGCCGGCTGTCTTTTGACCAGAGGGGTGTACTGAGGCTGTAAGAGGACCAGGTTGTGGTCTGGCTTCCCAAGTGGGGGGAGGGGGGTGGCTCTGTATGCGTCCTGTACATTAGCATACAGGAGGTCGATTGTCCGGTGGTTTCTGGTGGGGCAGTTCACAAACTGGTGGAAAGCAGGCAAGGCAGAGTTCAGTGTGGCGTGATTAAAGTCCCCAGAAACGATGATGAGTGCCTCTGGATGTTGGGTCTGCAGCCTTGCTATGACTGTGTGAATCTTCTCACAGGTTCTCGAGGTTGTCTCTTCTTTCTGTTTTCTCAATCTAAAGGTAAAATCAAACACTTCCCATCATTCATCTGTGTCAAGTCCAGTTGCTGTTATTTATACAGCACATCTAAGCAGCCTAATTGCTTTTGAGTAAAAAAAGAACATCACTGGTGTTTAAATATTAGGGTTTGGATCATAAAGTGTAAATGAAGGTGGGAATTTACCAGAGTAACTTATATATTACTCTTTAAAATCCTGCAAAAGTTATTTAAAATACAACTCTACCTTACTGCAGTTCATAATAAAGTTAAGACCCAACAGTATTACAAAATTATGGAGGTTAAGCTAACGGAATTTTGAAGTAAAGTTGTGAACCTTCTAAAATACACCTGACAATCCTAAAAATCCAAGGATTCCTTGTACAGTGTTTCCTCTACATTCATTTAGGAGGAAAAAGCCATTTTCAACTGGCCATTCAATAAATAGGTTGTAAAAGTAAAATCTGCAGTGTCATTTGTTTACGCCGCCACGACTCCCCAGATAGCCTGCCCCCGCTGCTAAAAAAAATCCTAGAGGAAACACTGTTGTATCCTATTTAAGCAAGCTTTGGTTTAAATTTTTATTTTTATGGGTTTTTTAAGGGTTTCTTTTGTGCTTAACAACAAACTGGCAGCTTTGGATTGTTGTTTTCAAAAACCTACATTTAAATTTTTCCTTGCAAGCGACCACTTACAGTAGCATAAAACTGACTACCTTGTTTTAAAGACCTTGTTTGTTTAAATTCAAGTAGTTTACCTTGTTAACATGTCTATACATATACATAACGAACCGATAATGTCAATTTATTATTCTTCAGAATCAGTTTCCAGGTCAAACATATACGATTAACTTACTCTAATATTACAACTCACCATTGTGTAGTGTAGAGTAGTTTTAGCAGAGCTCTGGGTGAGCTGGTGTGCTGGATCTGCAAGAAATAGCAATGGGCTGGATGGGGGGAAAAAAGGCCAGGTCTTCTTAGATCTTCACATTCTGGAGGAGTCAACAGTGTACAGTTATATCCAAACCATTTTAATGGCAGCAAGTGTCATTTTAATGAGAAAAAAACATCTAAAATATATAGCTTTGATGCACAGCGCTGAATTTTTAGGGGTTTAATCAATGACCACAGATGCACAGATGAAGGTAAAGTAATGTTAAGCCATCTGAAAAATCACAAGTAGTGAGTCGTCTGGGATGATCAGGAATAAAAGGTGCTTTACTCATCTAAATTGCAATCCAGTGTTTTCTTTAATCCAGGATCCATCTGTCTTGAATCAAATATTGTTGGTTTCCTAAATAACTTCAGGATATAATCAAAAAGGCAGCAGATCAGAAAATGCTCATTAAGTTGCTTTTTTGGAACAGTCGTTTGGGTCAGTTAAAAAACCAAAACAAAACCTGATTGTTCATGTTTGAGGAGGAATTTTTAAAATCAGATAATGCTTGAGACAGATGTTGCTTTTGTACTGTACTGCAATGTAATTGAACTATTAGTAAATAAAACTTTCTGTTTCTCTTGAAGCCTACTGATTTTTAAATAAAGCTCAACACTGAAGCCCTCTGCTTTGCAAAGGAAATGTGGCTAGCCTGCTGAATGCCAAGTGACAAAATGTCTGAATAACATCCTCTGTCATTTCACATTCAAATCTTATATAGACTACACTCTGCAGTCTGTTGCATCCAACCATTTATGCACCAAAACCCTGCATATAAATATTTATGGAAATCACTGAACATATCCATAAAAATGAGTGAATGTCACCGTCTCGCTGAAAGCTGCTGTCAGGGATGAAGCTTTTTATTCATTTCCATGCATCCTCGTTAATTCTCTTCAAATGTACCTTGACCCCTGCTTGCCTTAAATCATTCGGCCACACAGTGACCAAATGTAGCCACAGTGCATTTTCTAATATGATTGTTTCCAGCCAAATGCATAACCCCCCTTCCACAGCCACCCATTTGTTTTCCCTCTTGATATTAGATCAGATCTGGCTCAATGTGGTAAGCTATTTGATGGGGATACAGAATTGTCTGCCTCATCCATTCCCCAGCTTGCCCAGTTCCTAGCAACCAACAAGATTAGACTGTCTGTTTGTCAGTGGTTAGGAAAGACCCAGAGTGCAGGCAGATCCCATAATCATGTTTTCCAGATGTAACGCAGGCACACCAGAGAAACACATATGTGCCTGTGCTCGCACATGACAGACGATTCCAAAGAAGATGTGAAATTCTAGCAGGTCACCTGTTGCATGTCTCCCTTCATCCTGTCCTCTGATTGATGATTGACTAACTGGATGGATGTCAGAGGCTTTAGTGGCGTCCTTGACAAAGTGTTTTCGACAAACAACCATAAAAGTAAATGAACTTGAAATCTCCGCCTGGCCAACCGACTGTCCAGTCATCACTTTGATCAACAACCCAATCGGCTCCTTGCAGATGCCACATCAAGGACTGAGCGGCGCAGCGGACCTGGAGGAACATCCAGGATCTGCAACATTAGACCTGAAGAAACTCCAAGCTGAGCAGGCGCTGCTGCAGCTGCATGGGGGGGGCCCGCATAATGCATAATAACATGGAGATAAGACAACAACGCAGAGGACAAGAAACGTGATGATAGATAGCTGGGATTACTGTCAGAGAGGCTGATCCTCTGCTAGGTGAAATCACTGTGTGACAGGTGCCTGACAGGGCAGAGACAGACAGCTGCACACTTGTGCACATACACAGGCTTATGAAGCAAACACCAACACATTTAAAGCAGATATATGCAGCAACGTACAGTACGCACACACACACACACACACACACACACACACACACACAGAGGAAGCCAGCTTTTCTGAAAATAGATGCAATGTTTACGTTGGACTTACTCTGCTCTCTGCTGCCAGAAATTCATCATACAGCAATGACTCAACCGACAGGCAGTTCATGTAAACTTCAGCTGTTCAAAATGATTGACTGTGTACAAGAATGGACAAAATCTCCATAACAAGGTTTTGAAGCCAGACATTTGTGCCCTTGTGGCAAATACTCTGCAAGAATCTGTTCATGTGCGTACTGTAGATGACTGACGGTGTGTGAATGTATGAACAGGGTAAACCAAGCAGGGGTCAACCAAGCAGATGCCAAACAGACTAGAAAGTAGTAAATTATAAAATATGCATCTATGGTGTCCACAGGCTGTCCATGTGCACGTCAACAAGGAAGCATAAATAAAGGAGTTCGGCCATTTTTCAGTAAATTAATGAAAGTCTCACATGTCCCCAGAATGTGACTTAAAATATTTCAACTCAGAATGCAACAACGATGGTTAATTCAACAACGGCTGTATAACTCCTGGTTTTAGTCTTATTCTAAACAGGCTGTTTCAGTGTCTGTAGCTTTAAATGCAGCAGAGTTGCTGATGTTCAGCCTTCCTTCAGGAATGAGACTCTCTCTGCATCTGTGGTTGACAGTGCCGGGCAAACTGTTGCTGACATAAATGTAAATGAATGTGTGAGACTAGGATTTTCTTCAAACCTTCTCTTTGAGTGATCACTTAGCAAGAAAATACAGCCAAATTTGTTGTTGAAAATGCAACA
>NW_007578643.1:40460-47926 GCF_000690725.1 Stegastes partitus
TGGGCTGCATTTTAGTCGCTATTTAATCCTCGTTCCAATCCTTGTTTATTAGTAATTCAGCTGCTTTAAAATACAGTATATATGAGCACAGAGAGCAGGAGAGAAAAAAATAGATGTAAACAACGGCTGAATTTAGGTTACACTGACGCACAACAGACGACATAAGACATCATTTTAAGCCTATTACAATTTAAATAGATGGGTTATATAAAAATTCACCCTGATACAGTTGTCATGAGTGGATAAATTAGCGATAGAAACCTGAACTTTATTTTTGTAGCAGGCTGCAGATGTGTTTATTTCTGCTGTAAAGTTGGACATTTTAGCACTGGGGTCTATGGGGATTGACTCACTTTTGGAGGCAACCTCAAGTGGTCATTCAGGGAACTGCAGTTTTTGGTACTTCACCTTTCAGCCTCGGAAGTTGCCGCTTGTTCAAAACACACAAGAGCTGTTCCTTCAGTCTCAGGAAACCTGGAAGAGATGTGCTTCATGACTTCAGGAACAGCTGAAGAATAAAATATAGAAAAGTACAACACAGGTAATGCACCAATATGATATTTTCCAGTGCAGCACTGATAAGTCCTATACTGCAGCTCTTTGTTGTTGCATGACTGTATCTGCAGCAGCTCTTGTCTGTGGTGACACACTATGTGGGCAGGTGCTTCACAGTTGATGCTCAGCACTGATCAGGCACAAAGATTAAGCGCTGCATCAATCAGGCAGCTCTCCATCACACAGACACACACTGTCTTCGCTGCAGCACACCTCAGTACAGAAACACCGGTGGCCTGCTTGCATTTCCATACCACATACATCTTCCTAATGGTACACATGCTAGCATTGCTTTATCATGAGCAGAGTCTACTATAATGTGATGCTATCAGACTCGACATGTTTGTGGCTTAACGAGCGGCACAGTATCAATTTTGCAGGAGTTGGCCAGGTGATTTATTGCTGGTCACTTCAGAAAGCAGGATGGTGAGATTCATCATTTGATTACAGAGGTTTGGTTGTAGACACTCGTGGGGCTTAGTTGGAGAAGTGCTGAAGCTGAGGCGCTAACCGCTAATACGCAGTAACCAATAATCTCGGAATGTGCAGACTTTTATCTGGTCTGTGCCATTTACTATCCACTGGCATTTCAGTCAACAAATACTGAGTAGGTCTCTGAAGGCGTATTTGTACGATCAAATCCTGCCTCATACCTGCAAACTGTCCTCCAAATTCAGTAACAAAATACTGTGTTTTTTAACTGCCCTCTTGAAAATCGTTTACATTATTTCTGATCAGTTGCACATAACAGCTCTCTAAGAGAAGAGATAAAATACATATGCACTTGAGAAAATAGAAATGAATGTTAATATGATAAAAAGATCTCAAATCATTCAGTTGAAAACTGCTAAATGCTGCATGCTGCCGAATAAATGTATTTCTGTCGGCTCAAAAAAACACACAAATGGGACAAAAATTAAATCTTAGGGCTTTTCTAAATACTGTTCCTTTTCTCAAGTGTTATTTGAACTGAATAGATCAAATTTGGATAATGTGAAAAAACATTTCTTTTCGTTAAGGATGGGCATCAGTAAGAGATTAACTGTGATACTGCTTATTAGTACAGTACTCTTCTCACCACTTGTTTTTTATTAAGATGGAAAAAACAAATTCAGAACAGATTTATATTACTTTATTTTGTCATTTTTTCAGTTGAGTGTGGTCAACGGTTTCCTTGAATACCGTGCAGTACAAATACTATCATAGTTTTACTTAACTTCTTCTACCACTGCCCACACCAACATTCAGTCAGAGAAAAGGTGAAAATAAAGCAAGACAAGAGTTTGTCTGCAGCCTCTAAATCACTAAATCCTCCCTGTGCTGAGCTCTGAAACTGAATTTCTGAACGGCAGTTCAGACTGTCCTCACTGCAGTACATCTCCATGTAGAAACACTGGCAGTCTGCTCATGTGCCCGTATGACAAACATCTTCCTAATGAAACACATGCTAGCATTGTATTATCATGTGCAGACCCCGCCATGATGCAATGCTATCAGACTTGACATATCTGTGGCACAATGAGCGGCGCAGTATCAATTTTGCACACACCCAAACCTAAATAACCAGCTGGCTAATTGATACTTTTAGTCATTAACCCACGTTTGTGTAATTTAGTTAACTCTGTGGGAGTCCTGCAGGCTACCGGCACAAATGACACAGCTGTAGACAGAGAATAGGGAGATGACCCACCAGCTCGGCTGTATTTGACGAACTTTCACTAGATGTTTCCACAGGTTGTTCATAATTCTGCTCTGATATGCAAAAGACTTGTTGCACTTGTTCAAGAAACATTGCCATTGCTGACATTAAAACTGCTGGCATATCATTGTGTAGGTCACCCCATGTGCTAACAAAACAGCTCTGACCCCTCTGGGTACGGACATAGGACCTCTGGGGGCAGGTTGGTCTGCTTGTAGGTGGCTGGTGCATGTCAAAGTAACATCCATAGGAAGGCCAGGACTCAACAGGTTCCAGCAAAACATTGCAGTATAATGAGATGATCAATTTTATCCACATGTGGTGGTTGTTTTAATTAACAGCTGTATATCCAGATGCAGTTGCAGCATGTTGGGTGGGGTGTGTGTTGGTGTTTTGTACGGTCTGAAATACTACATTAAAACCCTAGCCACCTGTCAGCACCATCTTGCTATTTGTCAGTTCCCACATTCATGAGTCAAAGTATACAAAAAATCGACCTGTTGCAGATAAATGAATAGAAGTTCCCAAAGCTGCTAAGTTTTTTTTTTTTCTATCAAAGACCAGTTTGTGTTTTGTGTCGATGTACAAATCCCAAAATCGGAAAGTGGTCAGTTACATTCCTCTAATATTGAACACAGGAGAAACATGGGGTAATTGTTATAGGATATAGTGGATACTAACAGAATGGGTTGCTGTACTGTGTCGGTGAATATTCCCGAGGTGCGTCGATCACAGAGGGCCGCCATCTGGAGAAATCTGGAGAACTCTGAGTTCCACTGATGAAAAATGTGTACAAAAAAAAGCTCCCCCAATGTCCAGCAGTGACTATTTCAAACACAACTCTTTTAGGGATGAATTCTGAAGCTGTGGATGGCTGAGAGTCTCCTCCAACAGCCTCTTCTTATACGAAACATTTGTTTTAAGCACTTACTTGTAGTGAAGACCGTTGTGGATTTGTGCACCAGCTTTTACGCTGTTGTTGACCCTTCTGATCTTTCCTCTTGGGGTCTCTCTGCTGCCTTTGGAGCTTTAAAATGTAATTATGTTTATGACCCAAAGACATGACAGTAGCACATTAGCTAAAGAGATTAAGTGTAAAGGTTTGCTTATGGCCATGATCCTTAAATGCATATGTGTAAATCCAGCACCTTCATTTTCAAAAATACAACTCTGTTTATTAAGGAATTGCACACACTAGAAGAACTATCCATTTTCCTTTTTCATTTTATTTGATGCTTATAGGAAACAATATGTCATTCTCTCCAACCAGGAGCTAAATCTACACATCATTTTTTAACAGCTGAAAATATGTGTCTGTGCCCTTTGGCGTGTTCGTTCATGTTAAGTTGCTCTTATGTTTCTCATCAAACATTTTGACGTTCAATAGATGCTCGAACGATAGCCCACAGCCTACATTGAAATACATCGCAGCCAAAATGAAAGGAGGAGTTGATGTCCATGTGCCATGCATCATCGTTACCTGCTGCATCGCTCTGGAAAGTCAGGACCGAAATATATTTTGTGAAAATCAGTTCAACAGTATCCAGAGTTGTTTCACTGAGTCTCTTCACTCTGCTGTAATATCATGTTGTTCAGATTTTGTACCCGGTTGAAGGCACGTCAAACTTTTTCCTCTTGTTGCATATTACCGTCTGCCGAACGCTCGCTGCCTTGTGATTGCACTCGTCCTTAATAGAGGATGGAGAGAGAACAGGCTCAGCGCCTCATCATGATGCTAATATCACCTTTTATCAGCTGATGGATAAAAACCTCCACTGCCGTGTTTCATGCAATATGGGCTGTACAGCATCCCTTTATTGCTCTGCAGCATCAGCCCAGGGCCTTTTAGAAGCCATAATGAGACGTGCTGAATGCAGCATGTAGACATACATGTCCTGACTACAAAAGGTTTCAGCTGAATGCATGTGCACAGTGTCGTTTCTTATCAAGAAGCCTTTTCCACCCTTCGCTCTGTTGTCACTTCTGTCGACAGAATTTCATATCGCAGGGGGTCAAAAAAAAAAAAAAAAGAAGCAAAAAAGCACTCCTCTCCCTGTCTAATCCACTGGGCTGCAACGCTGAATGTACAGCGTGGTGGAAAAGATAACTCCTCTCAGGGGAGGCTGCCAGGCACAACTCTTGATCACCGCCTCCCTTCATCTTTGTTCGCTCTCAAATTTCTGAGTAAAAAACGCAGTCAAAGTTTGCCCAATAGCTAAACAGTGTTTTATCTGTTGCAGCTTAGAATAGGAACTTTGACTATTAACTCCAAAGGGGATGATGGATTTTCTACTTGCTCACTTAGAGTGGATTAACACAGTGTGTGACAACAGTATCATGGAGGTGTTATACAGGCCAGTGTCTTCAAAGTCACCTTTTGTTCCTGTAAGCCAGGAGACAACTTGACAGCTTAATCCAACTAAAGGAATGGATCAAGTTCAATTTTATTGCATGAAAGAGTGAACTGCTGGAAAAGATTTGCTTTCCCATTTACTAGTTGAAGCTGAACATTCAAACAATCCCAACCTTTGCACATTTGAATGTTATTAAATTATTCATGTTCACTGTCCTTCCCAGAATTCTTATCGTTTTTAAGTGTAGTAATTTACATTTTTCAGTGTATCGACTTAGACAGCTGCCACAGCTTAAAGGCATTTGCTGTGTGTGACAATTAATTTTTTGTAAAAATGGATTAAAGTGTCTGCTTCAAATGGTGTCCAGTCAAAATGGCCAAGACTCTGAACAAAGGCAACCACAGTGAAGTTCTAATTTACAGTTAGACAGTTTAACCCTCTGAGCCTGCAGCGATTTCTGTGTTTTTGTTTTTTGTTTTTTTTTTCTTTGCTCCTGCAAGATTTTTTCTCACTGTAGGCTCGTTTTTCACTGCAATATAAAGTCCTGCGCCTCTATGGAAACAGCACAACCATGACTGGAAATAGAGAGAGCTCAGAAATGTCTTCTGTGCAATATAACACAATTATAAAGCCAAAAACTACCCAAAAATTGGTTTTCTTTCATTACTTCTTTTATAAAAATTGACATAACCTGGAATTAACAGGTACAAAGTTCCTACAGCTGTACAAAGGTCTAAAAATATTACTTCTTGAGATTCAATTTGCCTTCATACTTGTCTTCTGTCTCTTCTGTGTCTTGTTGCATGACTTTTGTTTGCAGCTGAGTCACTAATGGTTTTATAGTTATGTCGAGGAGCACAAAATCTTTTTTTTTTTTTTTTTTTTTTACAGAGTCTGGTTAAAGCAGAAGCTTTATTTTGGCTATTTTTTTAAAAATGAGACATGCAGCATGAAGTGCTTTTGATGAAATACCACAATTTTAAGCTGAGATTTGGCTTATTTCCTGAACATAACTGCACGTTTTTACAGTTTCTGACTGATGTTGTCATTTTGGTGATTTTATTCATTATTATAGTTATTTTATTTTAAGATAACATGCCTTGCAAATCCGCCAGGCAGCTTTCAGAGTTCAGAGGGTTAAAAAAAAAAACAACAAGAAATGCTTCAATAGATCCAAATTACAAAGCAGAAATGTCCTATAATCAAGAATATCAGCTACAACATGTTCCCTGCCAAGACAAAAACTTGCCAAAACAAATTCTTTACAAAGCTCATTAAAAAGCCAAATCTGCCATTTGTATTATCTCGAGACAACCAAAACAAATCAGAGACTTTGTCATATTTATTGTGATGGAAGACACATTAAGGCAGTGAAGAAAGAGAAATAAAGTAAACCAGAATAATTTAAAAAATAAGGAAAAAGTAGTATATACGAATTCTAAACTGAACACATTGTTATTGCAACCAGTACTTGCAAATATATGCAGATGCAATACATAAATGTGTGAGTTTATATGAATGATTAAATGTGCATATACATTTGCACATGTGTAAAAAATAATAATTGGAATAAGGATTCGAATAGAAGCTAATGTGACACGGCTCCACTAGTTGAATGTTAACCAATCACGTATCGCAAGAAGCTTAAATATTCAAGCTAAGTGACAACAAGTAAGGAAATGAAGATGTATGTGCAAGAGTTAATTGAAAGTCCATCATAGATTTTCTTTGCAGCAGCAGAACTGCAGCAACAGCCTTCACCGCTCAGCAGCAGGATTAAAATCGATAGTGACTGGAAGCACTCAAAGTGAAACAGAGGAATTTAGGTTTTCTAATTCAGAGACATTAAACGAGAACCGACCATTTGCAGCAAATGGTTAATAGTTAGCAGCAAGGAGAGACAAATATTCTCCTAAAAGGTGCACACATTAGGTCAATATCAACAATAAAGCACAAAGGGAGAAAGTTTGCATGGTTTAGAGAGCCGTAGCAACAAACAACGTTAGTCTGAGTGTGTCAGCACAGCAATAGTAAAGAGATTGTGATGCTGCTGGGACATGAAATCTGCAGCTATGATCTCTTGAAGTTGTTGTTTATTACTTCACAAACCTCCAGTGTTGATTCAGATACAGTTTCCAAACTCAGTCTCTTAGTTTGGCTTTTTCAGATCACAAAAATTGCAGCTGTTTCCAGTGTTATCAGCCCATTAAATGGCCTTTTTCAGTGGTCATCACTGCCATGGATAATGTTGCCTCTTCTCCGCCTCCTCGATAGCTTGCCAGGTTGTTATCACCACATTAAACTGTGGAAGAGGCAGACTCAGGTCACAGGTCAGACACAGCATATTAGTGTGTGCAGAAATGGTGGCAAAGGTCCACATTTGGAGGTCAGTTGCTGGAGACTGAGGTTCATGTCCCGCGTGGATCTGTTATATTTAGACATCACTGTTTGCCACGCTGTAGTTTTTCATTTTTATTTTACAGATTTTTTTTTTCTGGAAATTCTGAAATATATGTTTAATGTACAATAACTTCTTTTTTTTAAACACAAAAAAAATCTATTAAATCAAAATCAAGTGAAGTTTATTGTCATTTTGCTGTACAAACAATACATACATAGTAGTACAGGCAAGACGACAGAGCGTTTCTTCAAGATAATTTAATTACTAAGTTTTGCGGAATGCTCGTCTGAAAGGCAAGACACTAAATGTTAGTCTCCTGAAGCGGGTTAGTATATGTATGTATGTATGTCCCACTGTTGTGGACTGCTTGCGGACTGCTGAAGCTTATAGGGAATCCAGATGTTTTGGATTGTTGGGTGTTTCTGTTTCTGCCTTTGTGAAGCGCTATGAGATGACT
>NW_007578643.1:48391-51097 GCF_000690725.1 Stegastes partitus
TAATAATAATAATAATAAGAAGAAGAAATACAGACTTAAAATAATTGTATATATGTATTGTAATTTTCCTAATATTTCCTTTGTGTTTACCAGATAAAACTGCTAAATTCAGGTTTAATACTGTAAACAGAAGTACGTTCAGTAATTTTAGATATATTTGTTTGTTAAATGAGAGATATTGCATATCTTGGTAAGTCCCTTGTTTTCACACACTTATATGTACATATTTAGAGGTACATTAATTAAAAAGCCAGATAATAACTAATTTATATTTAAGGCTAGAAAATGCATTTTTCTTTAGGTAAAATGATTGTATTTTATACTGTGTGTTTATTTAGTTTTATTTCCAGTACTTTTTTGATTTTTATTTTTTAAAAATTTTTATTTTTTTGAAGCAGTGCTGCAGATTTAGGCCATTGCGGTACTTGGTTAGGGAAAAAGATCACAGTTTGGGTTTTATTTGTCGGTCACAACCTGTATTTTCATGCTCAGGTGAGGCAAAAAAGGACTTTGATGATGTAATATGTAGGGGACTGGTGGATCTGGTACACACTTTGGTGTGATTCTGTACGACTTTCTGGTCCACTAGTAGCTTCAGTTTGTGCTCTCTGTGCTCAACTCTTCTTGAATGTTTCATGCATGAAAGAAACAAACTCTTGCTCTTTGAACTGCGAAGCTGCCTGTGAGTCCAGCTATTTTGAAGGCCGATACAGTCGTCCTCAAATTTATTCCTCCTCTTTCATTAAAGAAAAGGCAAAATTCACAATAGTCACTCAAATAACTAGAAACTGAAAAAGTAGCAATAAATAAAAATTTGCTAAATTATAATTTAGTCAAATAAGACTTTGCTTTTGAATTGTGGTTAAAAGAATAATAATTAAAAAAACAAAACAAAAAAAAAAACACTGTCCCGGACAAATTGGAGCACTGTGCTGATGAGCAGGGGGCCAAAACACCTGTCAGCAGGTAGAGATGTTGACTGAGAGTTACTGAAAACACTTGATTGCAGTGATTGGCTCAAAGGGTTGTTCAACAAAATATTCGTTTACAGGTCCCATCATGCTTGTTTGCTTATTTTTATTTATTTTTTTAAATATATTTTTGTTGAACCACAATTCAAAAGCAATGCCATGATTTTCATTAGATTTTTATTCATTATCACTTTTGTCAGTTTCAACTTATATCAGCTGTTTTTCCTTCTTTAATGGGAGGCTATGAATACATTTGAGGATGACTGTATATGATAACTGACTATCGGATGCAGCCAATGAGGCTTTTTGGTCATAGAAGTGAGTAATATCATTCACTGATGTAGAAACTGAGCTGTGCTGACAGAGTTTGTCTTAATACTTGGGTGTCCATTAAGGAAAAACTGTTGTCAGACTTCTGGCAAATCTGTCAGAAATTCTCAGCTGAGCTCATTTGAGAAGATTGTTCGTGGTCAGCCATCTCCTCCGAGCCATGTGACCGAGCACCGATCATCTCTTCATTCACTCTCGGCGGTCCACTCTTCCCACACAGAGATTTCGGGGCCGGAGGGGGCAGACGGTGGCTAGACATGTACTTTATAAATATAGAGCGCTGTAATTTTTCAGTGTAAAAGCCTCAACCTAAAGTGAGTAATTAAGCAGCTAAGGTCACTGGAAGGACAGAGCTGTTGCAATGGAGCTGATGATTTGTAGAAATTAAAGAAACCACTTTAGAAGAAACTAGATAAGACTGATGCTTCATAATGACTGAACAATTAAATACAGTTGTTTTACTTTTCATCTGCTGCTCTGCTTTTCATTACAAATGTACAATCTGTGTATAAAATCAACGGATTTACTAACACAAGGGATCCAGGCTGAACACAGAGTCTGTTTCCAATTAAAGGGAGATTATTTAGCATTTGTCTGATTCATTTTGTTGGGATTTTCAGGGCAGAGCCTCCCTCCTAATAATTGATATCAGTAACATCCTCAGTCCTGATACATAATCAGCTGACCTTTATTCTTAACTAGCGTGGAGCTAAAATCCATGGAAGGTATTGATGAAGTCTGAGCTTCATCAGAACAACAGTGGTGACACAAAAGTACAAAAGAAAGACCTGAAGTGATGTATGATTTAAACAATAAAGCAGCATTTTCACATGTATGGAGGCTTTCAGAGCCACTTGGGTTCCTCTCCTCTCGATTGTTGGCGTCCAGCTTTGATTCAGCATGTTGAGATTCAGAGGAGCGTCTGGCCTTGAACACCTCCCCACCTCTAATACATGTTTTACTGTCCCCACTGGGACTGACCTTGGATAAGTCTAGTGGTTCAGGTTGTGTTCCAGCGTCCTATCATGTGCTTGTAAAAACAAAAACAAAAAAACAGACCATAGAACAAGTGTTTTATACCTTTAAGGAAGACGTCTTTTAGCTACGTTAGTGATAGATTGTGAAATAAGAATAGTAATCTTAAAAATGTATCATTCTTTTTTTAAAACTTGAAATTAAATATTTTATGGATCTTTTTTCTTTTTCTTTTATAGACTATTTTCCAGGCTGCAGGGTGGCGCAGTTGGTAGCACTGTTGCCTCGATCACAGCAAGAAGGTCGCCAGTTTGCGTCCCGGTGGGGGCACCGGAATCTTTCTGTGTGGAGTTTGCATGTTCTCCCCGTGCAGCGTGGGTTCTCTCCGGGTTCTCCGGCTTCCTCCCACAAGATCCAAAAACATGTTGAG
>NW_007578643.1:52624-58583 GCF_000690725.1 Stegastes partitus
ATCTTTTGCCAAACGACATACTTTGTCAGTGTCTTCTCCGATACGTATGATAGTTATAGAAATTAAAATGGGGTGTGTTCTTATCTCCTACCTCTGTGGCAAGCTGAATAGTTAACCAAAGCAGAACTAAGAGTGTGAAAATATTTTAGCCAACTGGAACAAAAATAAAAACTTCACTTTAGGGGAAAAAAATAAACCTTAGTGAGGAGATATTGTGTATTTAAAACAGCAAAATTCAAAGGCATCTGTGTTTATCGACACTGTGATGTCTGCATGACTGTGTTCCAGTTTCCTTCTAAAAGTGTTGTTTTTGTGATACAATGACTATTCTGAGCTTCTTAAATCCTTCTCAGACAAATACCTCGATTATCCTGGCTCAAAATGGATTTTTGGGAGGTGACTACGCACAGCAAGTTAGCATGAAAGGCAATGAGTTTGCGTGACTTAATTGGACAGAAATCTCTGCATTTTCCTGTTAATGCTGACCATTTGATAAACAAAAAATGTTTATAAATGCTTGAAAACTATTTACAAAAATTGAATTGAATTTTTTATTCTTAATTCTAATCATTTAGATGCTAGTGATTTTTCTTTGAGTGCACCAAATATACCTCTATGCTGGAAAAATATTGATTATAACTCATGTTGTGGTTGGAACTTTAGGATCTGACACCGTCATGAAAAGCTGCATGATATAGAAACATCCTGATTTTAATTTTTTTTTTAAATACTAAAACTAAACATGTTTAAGCAATAAAAACTGAACTGAAAAGAGAAAACCTACCCTGGACACCAACTGAAATTATACTGTATTAAAAGCAAAAATTAAAAATGAAATATAAAGCAATGAAAAAAAACACATACATGACCAGTTTTAGCAACTTACACAAAACAAGCTCAACTCAAAGTCTATATTTCTGACCTTTTTAGTGAATATTTTACCACATTGAACCAGTTTCTCCTGTGGTTTTCACTACCTGATGGAGTTTTAGTTATTATGGTGTCATGTGTTGCTACATGAGCCGAGCAACTGTTAAACAGTTGAGCATCAAACCTCTTTCTTGACCTCGAGAGCGGCAACTTTGTCAAAACAAATCAAGGCTGTTCCTCTCTTGCTTTTAACCTCATGTTGATCTGCTTTAAACACTGTGTGATACATCCATCCATTATCTATACACCGCTTAATCCTCACTAGGGTCATGGGGGGCTGGAGTCTATCCCAGCTGACTCAGGGTGAAGGCAGGGGATAACCTGGACAGGTCGCCAGTCTATCACAGGGCTACACTCAGAGACAGACAACCAAGCACACTCACATTCACACCTACGGACAATTTAGAATCACCAGTTAACCTCAACATGTTTTTGGACTTTCGGGAAGAAGCCGGAGAACCCGGAGAGAACCCACGCTGCACAGGGAGAACATGCAAACTCCACGCAGAAAGATTCCGGTGCCCCCACCGGGACGCGAACCAGCAACCTTCTTGCTGCGAGGCAACAGTGCTACCAACTGCGCCACCCTGCAGCCCACTGTGTGATACAGATGTCCAGAAAAAAAATGCTTTTAATTCACTTTGGTAGTATAAATATGTAAGGTCTTTGCCCATACTATGTGAGATTACGTCTATCGAGTAACGGCGCCAGAAAAAAGTGCTTCAATCTCAATTTCAATCAAGCATCATGTGCAAGAAGTGACTTTGAATGAACGTGCAAGTGCTGCTGTGTTGATGCCTCCATAGATTGATCTCTATAACTGAGCAGCCTTCATACAGCGATTCCGACTGCCTGATAGGAATGGACTATTTAACGACCCAGTTTTTATGAAGCCCAACATAAAAAGCCTTTAACTAGTGAAACCTCTGGGGACCTATATAAAAGCCACAGAGGGTGAAGGGGCTGAATTTTGAAGGTATGATTGTCTTTATGTGTGAGGGAGGGAGCATGCTTAGGGTTTATTCCTGCCATCAAATTTTGCATTTTTGTTACCTGCTTTCAGATTTGTTTGCAGCTAATGCATTTAAGTTTAACTATTGACCCTTCAGTCTTTTTGCTATTCATGAAATGTCAATCGCAGGTACATATCCCTATTGTTTTAGCGCCTAGGCCCCTTTGAAATAAGCTAGATCTTGAGTTGAAATTTGGTTTGTTAAGCTAATTCTATTACAAACAGCAATATTGGTAATCAAAGAAGTTGCATGAGAAGCCTTTTACTCTAATCTCCTCCATACAAAGTTGTCCAGCATTATAAAAGTGCCATATTACTGCTCTGTTGTGATTCTAAGACAAAATAATTTTTTTACGTGACCACACACTTGTCAGAGAAGCATAAACACTGAATAGTTAATTTTGCATCTTTGACCCACCAGCACCTCCAAAAACTGCCAAAAACTTCAGTTCCTCAAATGGCCTCTTAAGGCTGATCCAAAAGTGATCCAATCCTCACAGACTGCCATGTTAAAATGGCCAACGTTACAGCAAAAATAAACATGTTTACAGCCTGGTTACAAAAAAGGTTTTGGTCCCTGTAGCTAATTTCCTCTTTAATGATAACTGTGCGGGGGGTAAATTTTTGTCTAACTCACCCGTTTTTGAATTGTACTGAGGCTTAAATTGATGCATAATTATGTGGATACTGTAACAAGACAGTGTATGTTGTAGAAATGTTGGCATGGCCCACCTCTGCTCCACTCACACTCTGCATATTTACCTATTTCTGAATTAGCTAAGAGTGTGAGCAGTACAATAGCTGAAGCCACCACACCGAGTTTTAAAGTAAACCTCACAGAACGAGCGTCCATCTTAATGTAGACTATTTACATCCAATGAAATGCCACCACTGCTGAGACTTGGCTGTTATTGCCGCAGCATCACTGGTTTATTCTGAGCTCAACAGTAAAACAATCCAGCTGCACAGAGATTATTCCTTCATCCTTTATTTTGCCTCGTATCCAAAGCGTTCACACTGCTGACCCACAGTCATGCATAGGCAGAATATTTTAATGGTTTGTTGTCAAATAAGGGGAAGTAGGAGAATGGGCGCCATAGACAAAATATGGCACACTTGACTGGCTGTGGTAATTAAAAGGAGTGTGACCTGTGCTCCTGCCAGTTCCACTAATCTGCAGTGTTGCCACACAGGTTAATAGATATACCCTGTTTAGAAAATCTCATTGTGATTACGCCACAAACGTCCTCGTGTGACATCATGTTGTGGCTCTTTGACATATTTTTTGTTGTGAAAGTGTTTTAGAATAACTACGTATTGTATTTTATCGTTCTGGGAGAAAATGTGACTCAAAATGTAGCTTGTAAAGATGAAAACCAGTCGACTTAAGGTTGCAAAGTGTTGGATGTGTGAGTCTGTGGTTTTTACACAGTAACAGGATCTAAGAGGGGGAGTTGAAGTCTAGAGATTTGGCAATGAATGTTAGGCGATGGCTTTAGAGGAGACCTACAGATGGAAGGAGTTGTTATTCATGTGGGTGTGTGGTGACGCCTCCTGGACCTGCAGCACATTCAATATTCGGAGCAGATAACGGTACACATTTAACAAATGATTCCTCCCCTGTGCTTTGATGAAGTGGCAGAATCCCGTCTACTAACTCTGTAGCTCAGTGACTAACATTAAACTTTAGTTTCTCATCACCGCAGCGGCAGCACTGCTGGGTGTCAGTGGTGAGTTGTAAAGGAAGAGGAGTTTCTGCACGGGCTCCTTCAGCGATAACATCTTCTCACTTAACTGACTTCTGCAGAGTTAGAGCGGGACTCATCTGCACTTTAGCGGCACAAGTGATGCACCANATCCTACAAAAACAGATTTAATTAAATTACACATCTAATGTAAAATAACATTAAAAACCACTAACTGTAAATAAAAATAACAATTTCCATTTTATTTCACAAATTTTTATATAAAAAGGTAAAACTGTAAAATAAAATTTTAAAAATCTAAAGAGGTACTATTTCTGTAAATTTACCTGGATTTGTTGGTAAATGTGATATATCTTGTTCAATATAAGTTTTCACACAAAAAAACTATCTTTAAGCACTCATAATTTTCTTAAATAAAATCTATCATATTGCCATTATCATTATATCTGTCTATATGATTGTATATTCTAGGTAATGTCAGAGTTTTCTGCACGTGTAAATATCCTTTAAAATAAAAAACAACAACAACAACAAAACACTCAAGCTTGTGTAAACTTCAAGCTAGAAACTGTAATTTACTGTATTTTTATGAGATGGATACCTTCTAGTTTTCTTTGCACCCCAACTGCAAAAATATTACCTTTATTTATTTATTTTTTTGTTTTTATGTTTTACAGTGTAGCATATCAGTTGCTCTGTCCACCACGTGGCATTGCCGTGAAATTTTGTACAAACATTCATGATCTGTGCGTTTTGCTGACTTTAGTGAGCTCCTGAAGTTGCGTGTACTGCAGCCTGCAGAACAAACTTTTTCTGTGAAATATCTCATTAAAAATAAATTGTCATGACATTTAGTTTGAAAAAATCCTGTTTCTTTTTGCTTTGGCTCATGGCCAAATAGTAATGGCCATCAGCCTTATCTGTACTTTGTCTTTAGAGCTAATAAACAAGTGTTAGCGTGCAGCAAGAGACGTTGATCATTTTACCAGCTAAGCAACAGGTTGCTCACTTTGTCACTATACAAATGTTGTGATGTTAATTCCAAACACTCTGCACCAACAGAACAGAGCTGCTTACATTGTACCGGACACACTTCATGAGTTATTAGAAAGTGTTTCAGAAATTGGTGCTTGATCTCGAATTCACCTTCACAAGACGACAGCGACCGTCTCAAAGTCAGACATCTTTTTAAAGTGACCCTGTGATGAAAACTAAAAGAAGACAGACGTGCAGGTTATTAGAATTCAAATCATTAGTACAGCTTAAGTGAAGATCCGAACCTCAGTCAAACNGATAACATCTTCTCACTTAACTGACTTCTGCAGAGTTAGAGCGGGACTCATCTGCACTTTAGCGGCACAAGTGATGCACCATTCTGGTATTCCATGGGGGCATTATTGTAGCAAAGCTATTTGTCCATGCATATGGAGAGCTGTCTGCAGCAGAGTGGTAGCATCCACGATGAACGATCCTGTGAGCCTGAGCTCAGGACACAGAAACCCTGATTTTCAGATACTTTTCAGTTTCATATTCTCTCACAGTAGAAGTGTAGCAAAAGTCATGTGTGAAAAGACAGCCAATGGGGAAGCCACTCGACTCGAATATGTAGATTTTTCAACTACGAATACCTCGTAATACAGATGAGCAGATCTTTTACACATTTTAAAACCTGATTACAGACAAACAAATTGTGAGAGGACTTTTGCAGATTCCGGTTTGCATTGACAACTTCTTTTACACACTGACAAATCTCACTTCGGATGAACAGACTGAGATACAGACAGACAACTCTCCATTCGCATGGACAAATAGTTTTGCTACAGTAATGCCCCCATAGTATTCTATCAATATTGGAGATAAATCTGAGGTGGTATATTGGATGGTCTTGGGTTCTGACTTAAAAGCAAATTTTTTCTGCATCAAGGGTGCCAGAAAAAAAACATGGTAAAAATCCAGTAACATGGGGTAATGTTGGAAAATTCTACAAAATGTGAATATAGTGACAAGTATCTGTAAAATAATAATAAAAATCCTAATGTTTTGACTGATTTAAATTCAATGAAATGGTGTAGTTTTAATATTATACATTGTGAAAATACAGATTTTTGATGTGGACATTATGAAATGAAATGAAATGAAAATGAAAAATACTTTATTTATCCCAGAAGGGAAATTCAATATTGTAAAAAGCTCAATTTTTTAAAAATCAATATAACATATATACAACAATAATAATCAGTCAGTCAGTCAGACTTGTTCTTCAAGGTGATGGCTGTTGGCAGGAATGAATTTCTGTATCTCTCCGTTCTAC
>NW_007578643.1:58620-65075 GCF_000690725.1 Stegastes partitus
GGACTCATCTGCACTTTAGCGGCACAAGTGATGCACCACTCTGGTATTCTATGGGGGCATTATTGTAGCAAAGCTATTTGTCCATGCGTATGGAGAGCTGTCTGCGTACGAGTACTGAAGTACAGGCAGCAGAGTGGTAGCATCCACGATGAACGATCCTGTGAGCCTGAGCTCAGGACACAGAAACCCTGATTTTCAGATACTTTTCAGTTTCAGATTCTCTCACAGTAGAAGTGTAGCAAAAGTCATGTGTGAAAAGACAGCCAATGGGGAAGCCACTCGACTCAAATATGTAGATTTTTCAACTACGAATACCTCTGTATGCATTGACAACTCTTATTACACGTCCAAATTTTAATACAGATGAGCAGATCTTTTACATATTTGAAAACCTGATTACAGACAGACAAATTGTGAGAGGACTTTTGCAGATTCCGGTTTGCATTGACAACTTCTTTTACACATTGACAAATCTCACTTCAGATGAACAGACTGAGATACAGACAGACAACTCTCCATTCGCAGGGACAAATAGTTTTGCTACAGTAATGCCCCCATAGTATTATTCTATCTACATAAGTTTAGGGAAAATATCACACTATGGATAACACTTCCACAGCTTTACTTAAAAGTTAGACGCTTGGTTAGGTTTTGGCACCAGAACTACACATCCATCCATGCATTATCTATACACCACTTAATCCTCACTAGGGCCGCGGAGGGGCTGGAGCCTATCCCAGCCGACTTAGGGTGAAGACAGGGTTACCTGGACAGGTCACCAGTCTATCGCAGACAGACAGACGACCAAGAACACTCACATTCACACCTACGGACAATTTAGAATCACCAATTAACCTCAACATGTTTTTGGACTGTGTGGGAGAACCGGAGAGAACCCACGCTGCACGAGGAGAACATGCAAACTCCACGCAGAAAGATTCCGGTGTCCTCACCGGGGTGCGAACCGGCGACCTTATTGCTGCGAGGCAACAGTGCTACCAACTGCGCCACCCTGCAGCCCGTGATTTAACTAAATAAGGAAAATCTGTAAAATAAATTCATACTTTTATAATAAGTGACCTTAAAATTAAACAATTTTAATATCTTAAAATTCCTTAAAAGTAATATTATTTTACAGATATTTGCTATTATTTTCACAGATTTTACAGTTTTTGAAAATTATAGTATTCCAGAGTTGTTGTTTTTTTAAAAAATGTATATATATAATTTCCCTGGTTAATCTGGTGGCATGTTTTTCTCTCAGTGTCATGTTATTAACTCATGAGCATCAACAGGTTTGGATCTTTAGAGCCATGTGTCAGACCAAACTTACAAAAAACATCATTTGAAACATTTGAAATAATTGTTTGTTTTTTTGTTGATTTTATAAAATAATTTTTTTATTAAAGCAAAGCACAAAAAACACAGTGTACTTGTGGTACATTTAGTATTTTTCTATTTTCCCCCAAACATTCAGGTCAACATTATAATTGTAATTCTTCTTGTGAACAAATCCCCTCCCTGACCCACAGACAGAGCTCTTAGTTTGTGGATAAGAATCTAAGAAAATAAGAGAATAAATGAAGATAAATTATAAATAAATAAATACAGTTGCATAATATCAATGTACTTGGGGAAGAGGAAAAAAAAGAGAGAAAGTTTCTCAAAATATTGGAGAAGAGGTCTCCAGTGAGTGTAAAACATATCAGAGCACCCTCTAAGAGTGAATTTAATTTTCTCAAGTTTAAGGAGAAACAGGATGTCATGTAACCATGCTTTGAAAGATGGAGGTTGGGAAGATTTCCATAAGAGAAGGATCTTCCTGCGGGCAATTAGACAGGTAAAAGCAACAATATTGTCCTGAATTGCTGAGGTGACAAGGCTGTCAGGAGGCCTACCAAAAATAGCTATATGTGGGGATGGATTGACAGCTATACCTAGGATATCAGAAATAGACTTAAAAAGAGGACTGCCAATAATTATCTGATTTTGAACATGATCAAAACATGTGGGTCAGGTTACAAGGAGTCTGAGAGCACCTGCTACAGGTTTCGTCAGTGGATTCTGGAAACATCTTGAAGAGTTTATGCTTGCTGTAATGTAGACAGTGAAGCACTTTAAACTGTATGAGGACAGCCTAGCACAACTAGAAAAAGAATTAACAGCCTCAAGAGCCTTTTTCCAGAAATTGTCAGAAAAGTTTGTTTGCAATTCAATTTCCCAATCAGCTTTAATCTTATTTACCACAGGTTCATTAGTTGTAAGCAGGAGGTTAAACCTGACCCTTGGGCAACAATCTTGCCTTGAGTGCCAGGTCTATGCCACTGAAGCTTGGAGCTTGAGGGAATGTTGGTGAGTGGGTCCTAGCAAAATCGCGAAGTTGAAAATATCGGAAAAAGTCAGAGCTATTTAAATTGAATGCAGAGCGTAACTGGTCAAAACTGGCAAAAACGTCATTAACGTATAAATCACCCAAACAGCAAAGTCCATTCCTCTCCAGTGATGTAAATCGTGGGTCATTCTTAGCTGGTATAAAAATATGGTTATTACAGATGGGCGTTGCTCTAGGGAGGAAAAGCCATCCAAAGTGTCTCCTAATTTGCGACCATATTTTAAGTGTATGTATTACAACAGTATTAGATGTGAATCTAGAGGAAGAAAGAGGGAGGAGATCACACACTAGTGATGGGAGAGATGAAGAGGAGGAGTCAGCCTCCAATCGGCACCAGCTGTACTGGGGTGAGATGAACCAATGTATAATTTTATGAAGAGTAGCCGCCCAATAGTAACTGATAAAATTTGGAAGTCCAAGCCCACCCACCGACCTCTTCCTCTGGAGCAAAGTCCTACCTGCTCTTGCACGTTTGCCGGCCCAAATGAAAGAAGAGACAGCTTTGCCAATAGATTTAAAAAAGGACTTAGGGAGAAATGTGGGGAGACATTGAAACAAATACAGATATCTAAGTAGTACATTCATTTTGACAGCCTGTATCCTTCCTGCCAAAGCTAGTGGCAGACAATTCCACCTCTGTAGAGAAATTTTACTGCTTTGACTGCCACAGTCAAAGCAGTAAAATTTCTTTCTTTAAGAGTACGCATGGTATGTGTGACTATAACACCTAGGTATTTTATTCCTGTATTAGATATTTTAAATGGTATGAATGACTGTGAAATTTTTGCAGCCAATTGATTAATTGGAAGACATTCACTTTTTGAAAGATTGAACTTATATCCCGAGATAGTGCCAAAAGTGTTCAGAAGTGAAAGGATATGCGGGATACTTGTCAGGGGGTCACACACATACAGAAGCAGATCATCAGCGTAAAGTGAGACACGATGTTCAACCTCCCCCCTTTTGATCCCTTTGAACCCTCCAGCTGACTTTAAAGCAACTGATAATGGCTCAATGGCAAGTGCGAATAACAACGGGGAGAGTGGACAGCCTTACCTAGTACCACGGAAAAGAGAAAATGGTTTTGAACGCTGTGAGTTTGTGCACACAGATGCATAATGGGAGGAGTAGAGTAGTTTAATCCAGGAGATGAAATTGGTACTAAAACTGAACCGCCTTAAAGTAAAAAAGAGATAGGTCCACTTAACCCTGTCGAAGGCTTTCTCTGCATCAAGAGATACTACAACTTCAGGTTCAGTAGAAGAAGATGGGGTGTGAATGATGTCCAGAAGCCTTCTGACATTAGAAAAAGAGTGCCTCCCCTTTATAAATCCTGTTTGATCTTCTGAAATGACATAATGTTCTCTAAACGACGAGCAAGAACTTTAGCTAAAATTTTAACGTCGATAGAGAGAAGTGAGATTGGGCGATAGGATGCACAGTTTGTTGGATTCTTGTCTTTTTTTTATGAATGAGAGAGATAGATGCTTGCATGAGCGTGGGTGGCAAGATGCCCTGGTGGCATGAATATTCAAACATTTCTAGTAGGAGTGGACCGAGCAAATCAGAAAACTGTTTAAAAAACTCAAAGGGGTAGCCGTCAGGGCCCGGTGATTTACCACTGCACATTGAGCAAATGGCCTGTTTGATTTCAGAAATTGTTAACGGGGCATCCAGTAACTGATTATCATTTAAGGTAACTTTCGGTAAAGTTAATTTATCAAAGAAATTTTGTAGTTGATTTTCGTCGTTAGGGGACTTGGAGGTATACAGACAAGAGTAATATGACCTAAATGTGTTGTTTATCTTCACTGAGTCAGAGGTTAGAGAGCCTGACTCTTCTTGTATCTGTGTGATCTGATTAGAAGCCAATCTGGCCTTTAATTGATGGGCCAGGAGGCAACCCGCTTTGTCACCATGTTCATATATAGAGCCACGAGAACGAAGGAGGAGACGTTCAGCTTCTGTAGTAAGGAGAAGGTCAAGTTCTGTTTGGAGTCCTAGCCTTTCTTTGTCCAGATCAGGTGTTTGAGAGGTTGACAGCAAAATGTCAGGGTCAGCTATAGATTTTTCTAGTTCTCTTTGGCGAGCTCTGCGGAGCTTGTTTGCATGAGATGTGTAGGAAATGATTCTACCTCTAATAAATGCCCTCAAGGTTTCCCACAGTAAGGAGGGGGAGGTTTCATCATTCTTATTAGTTTCACAAAAACAATTAATTGACTCCATAACGTACTTACAAAAGTTGACATCAGCCAGTAAAAGTGGATCCAGGCACCAAAATCTGAATTCTTTTGGTTTGAGGTCAAAACGAAGGTCTAAAATAAAATGATCAGAAACAGTAATAGGAGAGTATTGGGTATCAATGGTTGACGAGACTAGTGCTTTATCAACCAAAAAATAGTCAATCTGGGAGAATGATTGGTGAGCGTGAGAAAAAAAGGAATATTGTCTCGTAGAAGGGTGTGAAAACCTCCAAGGGTCAACATAGCCATATTGTTCCATGAAGGCTGAAAGAGTCTGTGACATTCTTGAGAGCGGGGCGGAACTAGATCTATCTAATACTAGGTCTATGACACAGTTCATGTCACCTCCAAATATCAAAGTATGGGAGTCCAAGTTTGGGATAGAGGACAGTAATAGCTTCATAAAATTGTGGTCATCCCAGTTTGGAGCATAGACCAACACCAGGACAACTGATTTCTGGTACAGTATGCCTGACATAATGACGTGTCTGCCATCTGAACCTAGGATTGTATTAGTAGGGGTAAAGTGTACATTTTTCTTCATTAATATGGCTGTGCCTCTTGTCTTCAAATTAAATTTGGAATGAAAGACTTGACTAATCTATGGCCTGTTCAGTTTCCGGTGATCAGAGTTTTGTAAATGTGTCTCTTGAAGGAACACTATATCAGCATTGAGGTTCTTAATATGTGTCATGATTTTAGTTCTCTTCACTGCGGCATTTAACCCACCAGCATTCAAGGAGACAATCCTCACTCAAATACAGCAAACCTTACAAAGATGATAGTTCAACAAAGAGGTCTCCCTCCCTACACACCCATGGAGCTGGCGCTTCCTTCCAGCTTCAACACCCCAAAGAACTTCCCCGTGAAAAAAAACATCCTCCCATCTCTCCCAACCTGCATTACCCATATCCCTTAACAAATCTTTATAGCCAAAATGATAGCAAAAAATGTGAACTTCCCTTTCCAGGTCCTCAATCCTTCAGGATTCATCTCAGAACCCACAACGCTTATAAAGAACATCAGATATGTAGACATATAACCCTCTGAACACAATATAAAACACTAATCCACCACCATATCGAGAATAAATAATTTGCAAATATCAAGTCGAGGTGTTAGACGTTCTTAACTCTCTCGTTTATGAAAACATACATAAATGTATATATATATATGTACAAAACAGGAAAGATATAGACACACAGGTTAATAATTTGGTCAGAGCGTATGCCTAACTGGTTCCACTCTGTGAATTTGGCACCATATATGATAGAACTATCAGGCCTTATTTGTTAATACAATTTGTAAACACTACGTAAACAATGTGAACTTGTGCGCCTATGAACTATGAAAACCTCAGATAAAGTGCCAGTCTATATGCATCATATAGGTGGAGATATAAAACAAAGGTAACAGTCAAACATAAATTGTCCAAGTTAACAGAAAGACTCAGAACATCACAAAATATCATCTCTCCTTACGGCTCTCTAAGTGTACTGATGATAGCATAGCTAGTCGGTTTGTCTCCAGACAAACAGTTAGGTGTAGGTAGCTACAAACCGGAGATCCCAGGCCCGGAGTGTCACCATAATGTCCTGTATGTCTCAAAGTAGCCAAAGGAGTGATGCATTTGAAGCATTTTCAAATAGTCAAAAAGTCTTACCCTGGTCGTGTCGGTAAAGTTCGATGTGAGTCCACGTTAGCATGGCTAGTGATCAAGTTACGAGCCAGACAGAGGTGTAGCTAATCAGGTCTCGGGGTGGGTTGGTAGTTATCTGCAAAGGAGTTAGCCTCTTTGGGGGATGAAAACTTCTTCTTTA
>NW_007578643.1:66180-80648 GCF_000690725.1 Stegastes partitus
GGTGGGAGTCCCCACAGCAGTGTGTTCCTGCAGCCTCATGTTGCTCTACACATAGAAGAATGATCCCATCAGTTCCACACAGGGAGCTATATAGATATCGAAATAGAATACAGAGCGCTGATATCAGCTCGGTGCTCACTATCAGCCGGTATCCTAGCATTAGGTCTTAGAGCTGCTTCTCAGCACCCTGATAGAAAGTGATTTGTTGGATTTTTGTCCTGTTGCTGTGGATGAAAGGTGAACATTAAGATCAACTCTGCAGGTAATCTGTTAAATGGGATTTTCCGAGGGGAATGTTTTTTTTTTTTTTTTACTGTGTTGCTAGCAGTTTAAATGAAGAATGTTTCTTTTATTAACTAGAAATTGGCTAATTTAGAAAAAAAAAAAGATGTTACAATGGATTACTAGGAAATTATAACCACCTTAATTGTGACTGAAGTATTAAATGTCTTACACAGCTGTAAAAATATTTAAAGGGTACATTTCTGCCTGTTGAGTCTCTTTTACAGTTCAGTGTACTTGAAAGCAGCTTTGTTTAACATGGCCCACACTGAATAAGATCTAATTAACGAGCTGACATATGCAGTATGTTAGACACAAACAGTCATTAAATTACTAAAAAGCAGATGTTTTAGTGTCAAAATACTGGCCTGCGTAGAACACACGGGTGGTTCTGGATTATTATGAACTCCGTCTGAAGGCAATAAGATGTTATATTGTTTCCTAAGTTTTATTTCTCATTAACATGCAAATGTGTGCAGTCATGAGCTACAAAATCTAATCATGTCCTCTGTAGGTGGAAGCTGAGGTGGCAAGTGGGGGAAGTTTCCATCATGTCTCGCCAAACAGCCACTGATGTCAAGAACAGATTAGTTTGTAAAGTGCACAGATCAGAGCGTTGGGTACTTTCAAATCTTGTGGCGGCTCGGGTCCAAATCCCAATTTTTTCTGTCATCAGACAACAAATCAACTCTGTGGTAAAAACGCAGAAACAAATAACATCTTTTACAGAACCTGTCATCCCCCATGAGGGTTTTCCTGTCTAATGAGAGGCACATAATGGGATGCTGAAGCAAAGCGAACAATCTAATTGTTCATTCAAGCACAGCATTAAGCAGACAAATTAACACTTGGGCAATTTGTCCCGTAGACTGCAGCAACATAATGTGTGAAGTGGGACTTCCCCCCACCTTCTGATACATGGTCAGATTTTGAGAAGATGAAACAATATGCACAGTTTCATTTTTATTTGTCATTGATTCGAGCAAAAAATTCCATATTTTATGTTTGTGGTTCTCACTGAAAGACTTCATGAGTCGGAGTAGTCATGCAAGTGGAGTATTAGTGTTGGAATAATTCTATGTTATGATCCAATGATCTTGTCCCACAAGTTCCTTCAGTGGAAAACAGCATAAAGAGCCTTTAATATTTTGGTTAAATTAACTTTAGTTGTGGATATAGTTATTTGTTTTTGACAGTAAGTCAGTGGATGGAATGTAAAGGCCCAACTTAGGGCTGGTTTACTGACACTCAGGCAACATCTCTATCGTTTGTGGGGGATTTAATTATTTTGGCTTCATTTGATAATGACTTTTGATTTGTTGTTTAGAGTGGTTTGCACCATTAGATTCTGACATCTTTGAGTGGATATGTTCCATCTTGAAATTTAATACCGGCTGATGTCGAAAGTCGAACATGTTTAGACAAACTTGAAATCCCTGGTGGAAATGAAATGACAACAAACTTAAGTAGGAGGCATCTTGTACCCGATACAAGTGGAGTAAAATTTAGGTCACTGAATTTAGAAATGAGCACCCACTCTGTTTTTTGTTTTTTTTAAAATTACTATGCACGGCATGCTATTTTCCACCAAAGTCGAACAAACAAAACGCTTTCAAGCTTTTTTGGTGAAAAGGGGGCTGGACCACATGAGACAGTTATTATTCAAAGGAGAGAATTCCTGCATGTTTATGTTGGGAAGCAACCAAGTCTCCACAAAATTATGTTCTTGTACTAACTGAACATTTGGAATGCAGTTTAGTTGTATGGAACTTAATTTTGTGGAGGGGTTGCAGGAGAGGATCCATCTCTCCATCCATCCATCCATCCATCCATCCTGTACTATTTATCCAGGTCACAGGTGGCAGCAGCCTAAGCAGAGTTGCACAGACTTCCTTATCCAATACCACTTCCTCCAGCCCTCCCAGGGGGGTTCCCAGGTGTTCTCAAGCAAGTCAAGAGATAAAATCTCAACAAAAAGTGTATCCCGGGTCTGCCCCAGGGTTTCCTTACATCTAAGACATCTGGGAGACATCCTAGATAGATGCCCAAATCACCTCAGCTGACCTCCTTCGATTAGGACGACCTGCGATGACACTCTTAACTCCTCCCAAATGGCCAGATTCATCTAAGTTTAACACCCATTGGAGGAAACACATTTCTACCGCTTGTATCTAGGATCTCGTTCTCTTGGTCACTGCCCACAGCTCGTGTCCGTAGCTGAGATTTTGAAAGTAAATCGACCACTGAATCCACAGCTTTGCCTTTTGGCTCTGCCAAAGGGGATTTTAAATAAATCTCAAACTTAATGCCAGCTGTATTGCATGAGGGGACAATTGTTTTTTTGTGTTTTTTTTTTTTTAATTATAGAAATAGATAACGGAAAACTGAAATCTCCAAGTCTATCTCTTTCCTGCACCTTGATGAGAGGAAATCACAGTGTTTGTCCAAATTTTTCGAGACGTATTACTTTGCACTCAATTTATGCAGTTCGGCTTTGAGCTATTTCCTGCTAATGGCACTCTAATTGCACCTCCATTCCACTTGAATGAGCTCAAGAAAAATAGATGGCAGTGATGTTTCACAGGGTTTGCTGATCAGCAAATATTACAGGTGGCTTGGTCTCAGGAGCTTCCTGTTGATCATTATTTGAAATCAGAATAAAGAACGGAATAAAAATTTCTCGGATATCATTAAAAAAAAAGTCATAGATTCATTTAAGAGCTTTGAAGAGACTGTGCATGTGGAGGTGCGATGTATTCAGTGTATCATGAACTTGGCTCTCAGCTGGGAGGTGAGTGCCCGGTCAGCGTCACTCAGTGGGAATTGCCTCTGCAGGTTTGCCTGAAGGCAAGTAATCGAGCTGCCGTGGTGCTGCTCTGAGCTGAGCGTTGTGGTGGCCACGCTGACAGCAGCCATCACTCAGAAATCCTGATCTATTAACACTGTAATGGCAGAGATAGCCGACCATTACTAAAAACAGCAGTCCAACATGTGCAACACGCTGCCACAAAGATGTGAATGTGTAAATTAGGCTCCTTGTTGTTGTTTTCTCTTCTTGAGAGTCTTCACCGAGCTGGAGGCTGTTTCCTCGTTTTTTTCCAGTTTTTCTTTGGCCCTCTCGGCTCTCTTTTGAAATCAGATTTTCAAAATGTCACTTGATGCACAAATCACGAGTAGCCATGTGTGACTCAGGACTATCAGCCTTTGTGTTGCCTGCTGAGGGTTTTTGCTACAAGCCAAGGGTTTCTCCAAAATTTGCTCAGGTTAATGTGCCTTGAGATTATCCCACATAAGCACTACATGCAGTGGATGTTATTGCTTACTGTACGTTCATAGGTTAATGGGTAATGATGGGGGGAAATGGAGCTTTCATTCCATTTCGCAGCTGGTTCTCACAGCATTATAAGCAGCAACTGGTCAACACTTTGTATGTAGTGGATTCAAACTGCGACAAAGTATAAGTTGCTGCTGTTTTCTGACACACAAATTGATATTGCACACATGAGGAATGTGGGTTAAATGTTTCCTGTTTGAAAGTGATACCGCAACAACTTGGCAGGCTCGCTTCGTTTTCAAATGTGTTCCACTGTGTGATATGTTTTTACGGCTGACTTTTAATCAATTGCCCACTGAGCAAATGTTCCCTCGTTGGACATTCATGTAAGTCCAAAGCTTCAATCCATCATTTAAAAAAACAAAACAAAAAAAACACACACAAAAAAAAATCACGGTCGATGCTTCAAAATGTCGCTTCAAGCAATGTCTCTGATAACCGGCAGAGTTTCCCTCTGAACATAAATCATTACGCGCAGTCAGAACAACACATTTTGTAGACAAAATGATGACGGCGTAAACATTTTAACAGCCTTTCAACACTTGTCATCCTCGACTTGCTGAAAAACAATCACCGTCAACTGATTTAGCTCCTGTTTCCAACAGCAGACTCCTCTGTCGGATCCTCACCCGACGTTATACAGTATTTCAACATCTCATTAATTCAGAAATATTTACAGGCGTCGTGGCACTCAGACAGTTTCCCTCTGCTCTCTGAAGCATTCTGTTGATGTTCTCACTTGTTCTGTCTCGTTGAAAAACGGAAGCAATCGGCGCGCTGAAAGGAATTTTAAGTCGTTTTGTTTCAGAGCAACTCAACACCTTCTAATAAAAGACCGTGGTACAAATAATTACTACGTGAAATTATTGCTTTTCTTTCCTGGCAATTATGTAATTGATGATTCATTGCAGAAAATTGGGTAATTATAGTTTTCAATACTGTTAAGTAGCTACTTGAATTGAATTAGATCCATCAGCATTTCCTGAGACTGAAAGGAATTAAGCTGCACAATGCAAAAAAAAAACAACTCAACAATTCCACTTTATTGTACTCCTGTAGTGTTCACAGCACTGTTGCATCTAACTGGGATGAACCCCACAGCTATCCAGATGGCTCATGCATCTGCAGAGTAAAATGGTGTTTACAAGCAGCACCTTCGCAAACTTTGCCTTAATGGGATCCTACTGTTAGCCTAAACACAGAAGAATGCAGGCAATGTCACGGTAAATTAAGCATTAATGTTGAAATGAAGGCGTTTATTACGAGACAAACTATGTCTTGTTCCTTCATCTCTGGAAACACACTCCTCATAAGAATGCCTCTGTTTGTCTTTCTCGTGTCACAGTGAAACTAATTAAATCTGTTTAACGAACCGTGATCCCTTGCAGATTGTTACAGAGGAGAGGCTGACCAGTGTGGCCACTTTGGACTGAAAGTAATGGAATGTAACTAAGTAGATTTACTCAAGTACTTCAGTACAATTTTGAGCTACTTTTTGCTTCCACTTTACTGAAATATTGCCCCTTCTTCTCCACCACTATATATCTGGCAGCTTTATCTATTTTTGAAATGAAGATTTATACAACAATCTTCTAAAGTACGACGCATAGTTGCAGATTAAACCAGTGGGTTCCAATTTTGTGGCTCCTTACAAACAGCAGTGTCACGTTTCAGACATCTGAGTTGTGAGCAGCTCCACCAAAAAGTGATGTTTTTATCTCTCGAAATTTCTCACAACAGTTCAATAAATGTTTAAATGATCCAATACAGCAGCACAAATCAAAGATTAGAGGAAAAAGGTCCAAAAACTGAAAAGAGATTTGTGTATCAGAGCTTTGCTTTTTCTTCTTTTCTCTGCCATTAATCATGTTTGGAGCTCAGATTTATCTGCTGTCAGTGCATATAAAACAGCATATAAAGTGCTACTAACTCTAAGTACAACACTAACATACTGCTGACACACTATGCTGCACTATTAATTATCTAATGAGGCCATATATAATAATATGTCAGCCACAGGGAGCAAACCAGTGCTTTTGTTTTAGTACTTTAACTACATTTTGCTGCTCGTACTTATGTACCTTTACTTAAGTGAGATTTTTCATGCAGGACTTGTAACGGAGTATTTACTTAAGTTAAGAATCTGAATACTTCCACCACTAAAAAATCCACAGTGTTTAATATTGAGACTAAAATGCAGCGTGAGACCCAATAACTTGCATCAGTATGAGAACATATTATCACTTCACAACAAAATGAAGGCATTTTCATGAATTCTGTTTCAATAAAAGTGTAAAGCCTTGTTAGATGCATACCCCTCCATGACACAAAGGTCTTAGAACAATAAGAATACTGATAATGTCTCTTCTTTTATAGACGAACCTAATTTCCCTGAATGCCTACCAACTTCTCAGGGGTTTTTTTTCTCCAGCGTTTCAACCAAGACTGATGCTCGCTCACTGACAAATGTGTCCCCAGTCGGAGAAACAACTGATAAATCCAAGCTTTGTAGGCAAGAGCCAAAATCAATTAAGAAAACAGCGTGGATAAGATCAGCGCAGCTGTATAGGCTTTTGTAGTCAAGTTACAAAAATAGCGCCTCTTAAATTAGCTAATTTCTTCGATGACAAACGTCTGCTGTTTCTAGCAACAATCGCTATTGTACCACGTCGATTGAAAATGACAGCGTGGGATTTCTGTTGGTGGAAAGTTTGACCTGATGTTGATGCAGATAAATTGCTGGTGTAGGCCAAAACAAAAACTTTAAATTGGTGACGCCTGACATATTTGCGTACCAGCTTATATTTTCCTAAACATTCTGGACTCAACTCGAAGCTCCAGTGGGCGGTTTTGCACTTTGCAGCAAACAGTGACTGTACCCGGTGATTGTAAAACTTTGTAATGCATTAATCACATCAGAGAGCAAATGAAATGTCTTCTCCATTGTGTGCGTTGGGGGGTGGAGGTGGTGAAGAGGTTCAGTCATTGCTGATGAGCTCAGCTCTCTGTAGAGCAGCATTGATTCACTGCCGTGTAGGAGACTCTGGACGATTCTAATCACAAATAAAGACCAGAGTTGAAACTAGTGGAATTTAATGCTCTGGAAGTGAACCAACTATTGATACAGAGTCTTTTGAAGGGGTAATAATGTTGATGGAGGTCCAAGCAGTGCAGCCTCGTGGTTAAATAGACCATTCGGTAACTTATGTGAAGGGCTTAAGGATCATTAAGAGCCGGTGAAATAGCTTTCTTTAATACGCTCAACTTGTTTTCTTTCCTCCCTTGTTTGCCTGTTAATTGTAAAAGGTAAAAGTCTATAAAATATTGTCCATTAACTTCCAAACTCTGGTCCACAGCAAAAGTAAATTGTTTTGTCCAATTCCATCCGTGCTGCTCTATACTTGTAAAAGGCATTATTAGTAAAGTGAATATTACCTCTGTGTCTGAATAATGAAGTTGACAGCTACTATAACTAATGGACAAAGTTCTGATTTCTCGACAAAATCACGTCATTCATCACAGCTGTCAACATTTCCTCATGTGAGACTCTGAAAGGATGGAGATCTTGTCTGTCCTTTCGCTAACCTCTCAGCAGCTCTGTCGCACAAGTGCATCCACCATCTTCAACACCTGCCACACAGCTGAGCTTTCTTCCCTCACACAAATACCAATAATGCCAGTAAACTTTCTCTCTCTCTGTCACTGGCAGGTGCAGACATCCAAACAGCATCAAGTGGAGACGTGGAGTCTTTAAAGGTTCTAAATTAAAAGCTTAGATTAACTAAATGGGATGAGATGTTCCGTTTTACAGTTGGCTTTCAAGGCAGTTTTTTCAGGTTCAGTATTTACCTGTGTGGCATTAGAGTCAGTTAATGCAGATATCTGCTCTGAAGGATCAGACAGTTGTTTTAAATTTAAGATGTGATAATAAAAAGCAGCTTTAGATGGATGTAGCCACTGTGTCATCATCGATTGGTTGTTGGAATACCATTTTGAAGCCTCAAATTTCGAATTTGGCCTTTGCTATCTTGATATTTGAGTAGTAACCCAAGACCAGACCTGACTGAAAACCCATAATTCACTTACAATACTTAAAGCATATTCTGCTTTGTCATCTATTTTCATCTATATGGGACCATCATTTACAAAATAAACATCATTTTGTATTTAGGGAGACTTTAAAGTAGTAATTGAGACCATAATCGTATTAGGAAAATGTTTACTGAGGTAACAGACTTCAATACAAACGGAGAGCTTTATGCAACCAGGGCAGTCGCCTCCTGCTGGCTGTTAGAAAGAATGCATGTTTAAGATGTTCAATTTTTAGACCTGGAGGCACATCCATCTTTTATGCAATATATGCCTTAGTATATATTATAGTATATATTTTTAAATGCTTTTTAATTTTGCTTTATGTTAGTGGATAAAAAAGGCAGGGGATTATTCATCAGAGAACCTTGAAAATCTGTCCGAAATTTCATATCTGTCCTTCAAATTGTTGTTAACATATTGCACTTTAACATGTTTGCCCATAAAATAAAAAAAATAAATAAAAAAATCATAGTTAAAAAGTCAACTACTGGCTGTAAACGGATTAAACAGCGCACGTTTTTGAGAGGAGGTAAATCACAGAGGAGGTGGTAATAACTATAAGCAACGTTGTAAATCTAGAAATTAAAGCTGTTCATTTGCTTATGCAAATATCACAGTGTGACTAAAGCAAAAACTGGGTGTTGTTTCCTACTAACAACACAAAGCTTTAGAAACTGTGAGGCCTTTTGAAGCCCACACACGTCTTTCCTTTTCCTTTTTTTCAAAATTCTTTTTTACGTTGTGCTGGTTGAAATGTCTTCATCCTGACAGCATTTGATCAAGCCAGGAAACAAGAGTCCCTTTTCACTTGGTATTTTGAAAGGACAAAGGATGAGATCATGCCATAAGTTGTTTCAGTTCACGATTCAGAGGCTGCTGTGTGTTAGGAAAACTGAGTGTAAAGAAAGGTGGCTTAATTACAAGCAGGAGTGGAGTGAGTCTGACTGTATACTTGGGAATAATTGCAGAATGGGCCACCTCAGTTGGGAACAAGGTTGCTAAGAAGGTATTTAAACCCTAAATTTGTTACCGTGACAAACTAACAGCTCTCAGTTTAAAAAATCTGAAAAAAGTCAACACGATTTTCTCCTGATCTAATTGATATATTCAAATAAAATGGACACGTAATGAGAAACCCTTTTAGTGTGTTTAATATGCAACAATTGAATTATGCCTATTCAATTTCCCAGTTTTACCACTTAACATTTGCACTGCCCACCTGCATGGAAGAGATCCAATATTTCTCCTGCAACTTGGCAACATTCTGCTCCAGCATGTTTTTTCTGGTGGTTTCCCACCCTTTGTCTTCACTTTCTGCTCTCCATCAGTGTTCACAATATGTCTACCAGCAGCAGGACGGGAGTTTTCTTGCTACAAAGAACAACAGGTTGGAGCAGCTCATTTACTCTCTGACTTGTTTGTAAAAGTAACCGGAGTATATGTTTGAATGTCAGCTCAGCCTGACTCAAGGCACAAACAGTACCTGCCCAGGGTTGTTTTTTTTTCCCGCTCTCTGATTAAAACCTAACTGTGCTGCTGATGCTGGAACTCCATTAATCATTTAAAACAATCAATGCGAAATAGGATCCTAAATAACACACAAGGAGTTTGAGAAGTTCTCCTCTACTGATGTGTTATTCAGGACCTCTTGCTCTTTCTTAATCACATTAACAGAGATTGAGACTCAGATGAAATACAAAACTCCATCTTCTGTTTGTATTTCTGCAGCTAGTGTTACTTCCCTACGAGGTTTTCCATCAGGGCTTTCCTTTCAAGTGATCAAATCAGGCGAGCAGAGGTGGATTTCTTCCCTGTCTGCGCACAATGAAGACTTATTTTTCAGCTGCTAACTCCCTTTTCTCTTGTTTTTTTTTTCTCTCCTCCGTCTGTCTTTACAGCTACATTGGGAACCTTGGAATTCAGTTTGCAGTACGACCAAGAGAACAATGCACTGCACTGCACCATTAACAAAGCCAAGGTGAGCTGCCATGATTTATTTAAACATTTTTGCTTGTGTATAACTCAGTTTATCTACCAGCAGTCACAGTTGAACATCTCTGCAAAGTCAGCCTCAGGCTTTTTTGTTCTACTGAATATCATCAGCAAATGTGCGCTGATAGCAGTTGTTTTATATTCAGTTAAACAGATCCCAGTTTGGTCATTAATCACTGTACAAGCAGCTGTCGGTATACACTGACTGACTGACTTACAATTTTTCAGCATTTTTTCAGATTTAAACATGAATATTTTTGCAGGTGCCTGTGTCAACCTACATTTACTGGCAAAAAATCCTGTGGAATAGCAACTTAACACATCCCACTAGTACTTGTGAAAAGCTATTTACATCTACTTTCATCCCAGAATTATCCCTAAAGCATATTGCTAGCAAACATGTCAAGAATCTGCATCCAACTGATAGTTTTTCTGAGATAAATCTGAATTATTCAGTAGATTTTAATGCAACTTTTAGCAAAAAATGCGACAATTATAGGTCTTTGTATCTGGAATTGGTGGAAACCTAAACAGAACTGAGAGGACAGTGATTGTTAGACCTGCGTAAAATATGAAATGGTTGCCTTTTGGCATCTAATATATAGTTTTTCTAAGATAACTGTGTGTTATATAGTGAGTTTTAATGTAACTTTAGGCAGAGAATGGTGTCAGAAATGTAGCAGCTCAAGATGATTTTCTCTGGAGTTGGTAGAGACCAAAACAGAGCTGAAAGGACAGTTATTATTAGATCCGCTGTAAAATATCAAATGTTGGCCTTTTCATACCTAAAGTCATTAAAGACGCACTATCATTAGAGCAGACCTTTATTTTTCATTTCCTCTGGTTCCGAGATATATTTCAATATATTCTGCTGGGAGTCTTTTCTGTTTTCTGAGGTTTCCCTCACTTCTCATAATATTTAGCTGCTTGCTGTCAATGCAGATGTACTTTCTACATCAACATTTAACTGCTTTCCTGATAGTTTCAGTTCAGGACAAACAACAAGCCACACTAATCTCTCAGTTGTTTCTATGTTTCTCCTTTGAACAGAAACGCTGCTCTTCTCTCTAACTAATTAACTCTAATCAGATCTGCCTCGTCGTACCGAGCTGCTGTCAATAACACTCTGCTCTTTCTGCCTCAGTTGTGTTGCCATGCCAATAGAGCTTTTAAGTTCAGTTTTATTGTGCAAATAGCCGCTGCGATCCGAATTGACATTTTCAGCTTCTTCTTCAAAGGTTACTTATTATTATTATTTACAATTATTTATTATTTTTGCAAGAGCTGCAGTCCAGAAGACCTTAAAACCTTTGAGTGTATTAGTGTTGTAGTTGCCTGGTGGTCATCCACGGTGATACTGATGAATTCCTCAATAAATATGTAATTATCCAAACATCTGGCATATTGGAGGTGGACAGCAGCAACTAAACCTTATCTGATTTTTAATAAATAGCCAATTTTTATCTAATATGTAATGAGCGGGGAAGTGTCTTCCTCTGTCATTCCCTCCTCTGTGTTTGTTGTGATGAAGTAGTAGATCTGACAGCCATGGCTGCAGTCAGCAGCTTTAACTCTTCCTATCTGTCTGCCTGAATAGCCGGTACAGAGGAAAGTGGGCATCAGAGGAGCCAGTCTTGGCAGGAGTGCTAGACAGCAGAGTGGGCATCGGGCCATCGTGATTTATAGTGGTTATTTTCTATACCGCTCTCCCTTTAGACTTTAGCTGCTGGCTGGCCAAGCAGGGAAAAACGATTTTTCTCCCGCAAATAATGTATATAGCTATTTCCGTGATTGAATTTGTTTACTAAACTCCTCACTGGTTTTTCTAACCATAGATTTCTTTTGCTGCCAAAGCTGCAGTCACTCCAATAGTTGTTACTTTCCAGGCCGCAATTAAACATTTCACTAATGAGATGTTATGGATCCTGGCTCATGGAAGAATGAGAGATTTATACGAAATAGGGAGCAGGAAACACTTTCAATTCTGTAGACTGATACTTGTGGTTAGACTGGCAGCGCTTCTGTATTTGTGCAGCAGTGATAGCTCACATGTACAATGCCTATATTATCATAGCCTTGGTGGCATTTGGTCAGAGAAATAAATGTCAGTAATTGCAGAAACACAAAAAAAGGTCACCAGACAACATAACTGAAATAAACAAAAGAGGTTAAAGAGGGTGCAAAAGCCCACTGATCTGGTGATTATTCTTACATGGATAAAGAGCTGAATTTAATTTGCATAAAATAGGCTTTTAAAAAGGAACATGTCAAATGTGGGAAACTCAGAGTGTTTATACAACTCAACCTGTTCGACTCTCAATCGCGCTGGTATTCTCAAGCTGGGAAAAGCCCAAAAGAAACAATTCCTTACATTTCTGCTAGAATCCTCATTTCTGTTTCAGGTCTGTGACTACATCATCACACAGAAGTAGTGGATCAGGCAGGACAACTGATTGTTTTATTTAGGGCTATAGTCTCTGGTTGACTGGTTGCTCAATACGCTTTAATCCAACCAAATTCTCATTGGTTGCACAACTGCAAATGTTAGTTTATTTAAGAGGAATGCGATACATCAGCAGTCTTCCAGGATTAAACCATTATTCAGCAATTTTTATCTGGCCCACCCTAATAGGGACTGCTAACTTATTTAACATTTACTGAACTTTTACTTGGAGTCGGCTCCAAACTCAGCCAAGATTTTCTTTGGTTTTCTACAACTGTAGTTTTCTTCCTTGCAGCCTGTCATTGTTGACAACAACCATTGATGTATTGTCGTGTCAACACATATTACAAGCTGTTTTACTGCCAGTGCCAGAGCAGCCTGAGGCCAAAGTTCTGATAAATTTCAAATGCAAGTCTCTAATGAATGACGCCCTCGTTTTCCCACAAACTCCTTGCTGATTAGCTCTTCCTATTTCACAGCATTTTTCAAAGACTTTATCCATCGCAACAGCCGCCATTATTTCTGTTAACACTGAGCATCTTATGAGCTACATCATGCACAACAATTCAAACTGGTCCTAAAGATGTTTCAAATGTCTGCAACTGTTATTTTGATTAGAAAAAAAATAATTACAGATGTCTCTATATTCACTTTGATGGGTCAAAAGGTCTTTCAGACATCTTGAATAGAATTTAGACTAGTCACAGTGTAAATATGATTAGTCAAAATTTGTTGATATTTGTATTGTTTACTCTGGACCGTCTAGCCCAGGTAATAAATGTTTAAACAGCTTGCCTTAGTCTCTGGCATCTCTCTCCCGTTATAATAATAATGCAGATTGGGAAACACAGTAAGCTATGACAGACTGATGATCATAAATTGCTGACTAACATCAATCTGACTAACGTATTGTCTGTCATGTGTCTCAGCCAAGTCACTGCAAAAATGTATGACTTTGTAAACGCCAAATCTGTCACAGTTACCAGTCTTAACAGATACAAATATTGTGCAATCTGAACCCGGCATTATACTGTGTCTAACACATCAGTATTACACATAATTACTAATTGATTTGCTTTGCTGGTAACAGTTCTGTACTTCTTGTAGCATTGACTCTGCCCCTTGGCAAAGTAAATTGTTACTCTCTGCTTAACTGCTTGTAGAGTGAAGTCGGTATTAGAGGCGCTGCCAGTTTACTGTTACTTAAAACCGGAACTTCTCACTCATCATGAGCAGTTTCTTGTCCCCCTAGCCGGCGGACTTCCTCAGGGATCCATCTCGTCCTTGGCTGTTTTAATATGTGTATTTTGGAACATGGCAAAAAAAAATTGCAGATTGTTTTGAAGATTTAAAAAGTTAGATGGTTTGTAGTCTGACCCACTAGATGTCAACTGCAAGTAGAAGCATGCCATTGGTCCCATATTTTATGGCGCTCTGTCCTCCTTCTATGCTATCTAAGCGTCACCATTTTCAGAATCAAACAACACCAATACAGACCCTTTAGAAATGTAGATTCAAGGCCCGCAATTTAAACGATTTCAAGTATTTATTTGTTTATTTTTACATCATTTGAGCTTCCAGCTCTTAAAACCCACGAAAACAGGAATTCAAAAAATTAGAATACTGTGAAGAAATCAGCCCAAATTTTGCAGGGCATGAATGTTTTAAACTGAGTGTCACACACTAATCATTTACTAAACTCGAAGCACCTGCACAGGTTTCCCCAGGTGTCATTAAATTGCTTCAGTTTGGTTCAGTTGTCTCAGTTCAGTTCAATATGGGGAAGACTGCAGACTTGACAACTGGCCAGAAGACCATCATTGATACCCTCTATAGGATTGGTAAGCCACAAATGTTCATAGCTAAGGAGGCTGGCTGTTCACAGAGTGCTGTGTCCAAACATATCAATGGAAAGTCTAGTGGAAGGGCAAAATGTGGCAGAAGAAGATACACCAGCAAAAGAGATGACCATGGGCTTCAGCGGATTATCAAACAGACAAGATTCTAGAATCTGGAAGAGATCCAGAAAGAGTGGAATGAGGCGGGAATCACAGCTTCACAAACCATCACATTCAGACGCATCCGGGAGATGGGCTACAACTGTCGGGTTCCTCAAGTCAAGCCACTTCTGAGCCTGAGCCAACGCAGGAAGTGTCTCAACTGGGCCAAGAAGAAGAAGGACTGGACTGTTGGTCAATGGTCCAAGGTCTTCTTTTCCGATGAAAGTAAAGTGTGCCTTTCATTCGGAAATCAAGGTCCAAGGGTTTGGAGGAAGATGGGTGAGGAACAGAACCCAAGCTGCTTGAGGTCCAGTGTGAAATATCC
>NW_007578643.1:83528-88330 GCF_000690725.1 Stegastes partitus
CTTTTCATGCTGCAAGCACAGACAAGCCTAGTTCTGATCCAGCAGAGAGAAAGACATCTCATACATTTTAAGATTGTCATTCACCCACACAGCAAAATCAGCATACCCAAATTAACTCCAGCAGAATTGATTTCAACACTTTTGAAGTGTCTATATGAGTCCACACCACAAAGTGTTAATTTAACTCTTTTTGGGGGGTTGGTGTCTTAACACTAATTAAGTGTACTAAACAAGTGTTAAGCATCAACTCTCTCAAGGCACTTTTAGTCAACTTTAAATCAGTGTTAAGCCAACAATAACACTGTGAGGTGTAATGGCTCTTCTGAATGATTCAAAATTACTGAAAAAATTGCAATAATAATAATAATAATACGTTTTATTTGAGTACAAGCACTTTACATGACACCCGAGCACATTTTACAAAACAAATACAATAAGTATCAAATTACAGAACAAAAGAAAACACAATAAAATACCACAGTAATAAATTAGGACAAGCAGCTGCATTAAGGTGGGATGAGCAGTCTTAAACAGGTGAGTTTTGAATTTGGTTTTAAACAGGATGAATTAATTAATGTTTCTGAGTTCCAGTGGTAGTGAGTTCCATTAAACGGGCAGAGGGGACAGACAAATGGAGAGAGGAGGAAGATCCGAGGGAGCGAGAACGAAATGAAGCTTTTGTAATTGTACTTGGAGTAAACATTCCCAGAGGCACACGTTACGTTCCCCCAGCGACTTCTACAAAATAATGTTGATATTGTAGTCTGACTCACCAGAATAATATTCTGCTGTATGGACACGGTTAGCATAACTGTTCGATGTTAGCTAGTGCTAATGCTAACTTATTGCTAACAGCCCACAACCAAAACACTACTTAAGTTAGTGTTGCTTTAGCTTTTGAACAGCTCAGTAGGAAAACGGTCTTATAGAACTTTATCATATCTTCGGTGTTTGCTATCAAATGTGGAGTTTTATCGGTGGCCATGTGACAGTGTGGCGGTAAGCAGTGTGAACGTGACTTATACCAAAAACACCCGGTGCCGGAGGAGAAATATTTCTATCAAAACATTTTGTTAACATAACTTAATTCACTTACCGAAAAATGCAAAGAAGAAGCAAGTTTTAACAAGCTCAAACACAGTTTTCGGACTCCTTCGGTACAGCTTCAGTTGAGAGGTTCAGTTCGTGAGACAAAGGGGCGGAGTTGAGTTACACTGATAGAGTCTTGGCCAGGTTTAGAGTTCAGAGAGTTGATGTTACAACAATAACACTTGCAGATTTGATCTAAAGACACTCTGCTTTGACACTCGGTTTTGACACCAACTCCTTGTCAACTCAGTTAAATATAAGGAGTTTGACTCTATCTAGAGTAAAATTTTCTCCACTCTTGCTCACATTTCACCAACACCCAAAATGTAACTCTTTTCCTTTTGCTGTGCACCCAGACAAAATGCTCCATATATTATTTCCCTCCAATCATCACCTCTGCATTTCATTCTTTTCCTCTTTCTTACTGCTTTATGATTACAAAGCATATTATGTATCGCTGTCAGTCATTTCATGTGTTTTTTCTCTGATTCAGTAAGAAGCAATGAACAGTTCACTGTAGCTCTCTTATCCTTCTTACTGCACAAAAATAACAAAAGACACAGCGTTCATTATATTCCTTGTCCCACTAATTAGGTCGCTCATTATAGCTCAGTGAAACAGATTTTTGTGCCTCGATATTTTAGTGAAATTCTGACAGATACAGACAAACCCTGTAAATATTTCTAAGAGTGTGGCAGAGCAGTTTTTGTAGAAAATATACACATGAACGTCTGTAGGTTTCTTGCCAGCTGCAGGTGGTAATCTACTTTTAATTTGTAAGTGTAACTGAAGGGCTCTGAACCATGCAATAAGTTTGAAGGTAGTAGGACAAAACGCCCATAGACTCTCTCTTGTTAACATTTAATTAAATCCTTCACTGTGACATGTCAACAGGAGGAGAGCCAGAAATATTTGATGATATTACCTTTTAGTTTTTAATGAAAGCTACTTTCACAAGGTGAAATTGCTACAGCTGAAAACCTTTTTCTTTCTTTTACACCATAGGGCAAACTCTAACATTGATCCTTTGGCACTCACAATTCCTTGTTCTGAAAGACTTTTTTTTTAATGGCATAATGCTGTGTGTCATCTCTTGGGTATTTACCTTGTCAAAGTGAGCTTTATTTTATTTCCACATGACATCCATCTCACCAAGTAATTCGTCACTGGAGGGGGAAAACTGGCACTTTTTTGAACCAAATTACATAGTGACATCAAATGGTGTTTCAATTAAGCCGGGGTGTGGACACAAACATTATAGCTACAAGCAGTGATGACTATCTTGGCTGTCTGTCAAATATAAAGCGATTAGGATAAAAACTAATCAGTTAATGGCTGTTTGTTCATTTTATGAAGTGATTCCATTTGAGTAACTATATCATAATGAAACCTTTGTGTATCAGACACCGTACGTCCATCTAGTGCTGTCAAGAGGAAGCAAAATTCTTTCATTGTACACCTTCTTTTTTCATGTTATATTTACTGAGCTCTTCAGATTTTAACTCATGAGAGTGGCATCACATATTTCCCACAGTTTCCCACTCTTGAGTCAGATAAGTCCTTAATACAGGCTTGTCCTTGGCAAGCTGATAGATAGATAGTTAGATAGATAGATAGATAGATAGATAGATAGATAGATAGATAGATAGATAGATAGATAGATAGATAGATAGATAGATATCTAAGATAGAAATTCAAAGTATCCAGTACCTCACGCATATTACTCACGCAGGAGCCTAAAAAATGCTGGTATTTACAGACATGTGCAAATTAATGGTATTTACAATGAGAGCACCGAATAAAACAGTTCTGGAGAAGTTACAGTGTTAATACTGAAATAGTGTTAAATAGGTAAATAGTGTTTGATTTTTCATGCTTTCTACCAGACCAGGATCATTCAACTGCAAGCCGTTATTAAAATGCAACCCATCGTCATTTTGACAAGGTTGCCCAGCTTGGCACAGTCATTGTAGAGACTGCCTGTTACTGACTTGGAATTAAAATTAAAATCGATGCACATTGTTCTGCTTCACCGCTGCTGGTTTTGAGAACCTGTAGATCAAGGATCCATTTCACAAAGNAAATGGTGATTTGTTCACAGTATTCTAATTTTATGAATTCCTGTTTTCGTGGGTTTTATGAGCTGAAAGCCCAAATTATGTAAAAATAAACAAATAAATACTTGAAATCATTTAAATTGTGAGCCCTGAATCTATAATCTATGAAAGTTTAACTTTTTGAATCGAATTATGGAAATTAAACAACTTTTCCATGATATTCTATTTTTTTGGAAAGGGTGTATGTGAGCAGGACTCTATCACGTTTTACTGAGGAATTTGGTTCATACATTAAGGCAGCCCCCATTTTAATGTTGGCGCTCACCTCCCTTCATGTAAGTAATCCACCAAAACAATTCCCCCATCAATCTTTTTCGGGGATGCCATTGCCACATCATTCATTCAGTTCTGTTCAATGCAGTTGTGATTGGCTGCAGCAGAATGATATGGAGGTGCCAGACCATACTGTAGAACTGCAGAGTTTATGCACTAGTAAAAAGGATCAGAGAGAACAGCTAAGATATGTTCCTGGTGATATAAAATGAAAACAAATGAGCTGCTGATTATGCACAGGAGTCCCTCAGTCTGAGGAAGAAAAGGAAATAAAAGTTCACATAGTCTGTTGTTACCGATGTTTCTAAAATTCTAAGTAAACAACACTTCACAGATGTTTTTAAAAAATAAAATTTAAAAAGATAATGAGCCCTAAATATGACGCATTGGCAGGAAGTGGGCCGGTACATCTCTCGTGTCCTGACTACAGTGTGCCAGACCATTCTTTCCTGCAGAATGGTCTGACTGTGACTAAATGGTTATATGTGTTGAAAGTATATCCAGGAATGTCCTTTTTGGTGTTCAAGACTCCACCATAGCTGTAGCTGAAAATCTCGAATTTGATTTAGCTAAAAATGTGGCAATTTAATTTTCTCACATTTGTAGAATTTGCATAACTACTTGTTTTGTTCCCATGTAGATCTCAATAGCCATTGTCTTTGTTCAAAAATGTGTGAGTCGATGTCCGTGTTATCTTTGTAACATGTGGTCCAGGAGACATCTACTATAACGAGTACTACAAAAGGATGATTTTGAGCCCTGTCTGGATGTCTGTGGACAGATTTTGTCAACGTGGTAGCATCACAACCATGCACAATGTAGTCACTAAACTCTTCAGGTGTGTAGTTGAGGCTGACCTTGAAGACAGTGGAACCATGAGCACTGAGTGTTCACACAATAATGATTGAATACACATGGGTTGGGAGGCCAACATGTCGAAGGGCACCAGGGCTGGTGTGATTCCATCGTATATGGCAGGCATCACCAAATGGCAGACCTTCTGTCCGGACCCGTGACCAGTCTCTGATAAATTCACGAGAATAGATGTTCATTCTTCCGTCAGGCAGTTCACAACCAGTGTGCCTTATATGCTCTGAAAACGTGGCATTAATTAAAAGTAGCAATGTGATGCGCCACTATTAAACAAGGCACAGCTCTTTAGAGCAAAGTTATCCCCTGAAGACCGAGCTGAGGGCACGCAAAATAACCAAGCTGCAAACCCTGTATGACAGCACTATGGACTCATCACCCATACATTTACAGCCCAGCAACGTGGAACAGAGCCTTTTATTTGTTGTTTTCTGAGGATGTTGGCTTTTTTAC
>NW_007578643.1:90815-99473 GCF_000690725.1 Stegastes partitus
ATTACAAAGCATATTATGTATCGCTGTCAGTCATTTCATGTGTTTTTTCTCTGATTCAGTAAGAAGCAATGAACAGTTCACTGTAGCTCTCTTATCCTTCTTACTGCACAAAAATAACAAAAGACACAGCGTTCATTATATTCCTTGTCCCACTAATTAGGTCGCTCATTATAGCTCAGTGAAACAGATTTTTGTGCCTCGATATTTTAGTGAAATTCTGACAGATACAGACAAACCCTGTAAATATTTCTAAGAGTGTGGCAGAGCAGTTTTTGTAGAAAATATACACATGAACGTCTGTAGGTTTCTTGCCAGCTGCAGGTGGTAATCTACTTTTAATTTGTAAGTGTAACTGAAGGGCTCTGAACCATGCAATAAGTTTGAAGGTAGTAGGACAAAACGCCCATAGACTCTCTCTTGTTAACATTTAATTAAATCCTTCACTGTGACATGTCAACAGGAGGAGAGCCAGAAATATTTGATGATATTACCTTTTAGTTTTTAATGAAAGCTACTTTCACAAGGTGAAATTGCTACAGCTGAAAACCTTTTTCTTTCTTTTACACCATAGGGCAAACTCTAACATTGATCCTTTGGCACTCACAATTCCTTGTTCTGAAAGACTTTTTTTTTAATGGCATAATGCTGTGTGTCATCTCTTGGGTATTTACCTTGTCAAAGTGAGCTTTATTTTATTTCCACATGACATCCATCTCACCAAGTAATTCGTCACTGGAGGGGGAAAACTGGCACTTTTTTGAACCAAATTACATAGTGACATCAAATGGTGTTTCAATTAAGCCGGGGTGTGGACACAAACATTATAGCTACAAGCAGTGATGACTATCTTGGCTGTCTGTCAAATATAAAGCGATTAGGATAAAAACTAATCAGTTAATGGCTGTTTGTTCATTTTATGAAGTGATTCCATTTGAGTAACTATATCGTAATGAAACCTTTGTGTATCAGACACCGTACGTCCATCTAGTGCTGTCAAGAGGAAGCAAAATTCTTTCATTGTACACCTTCTTTTTTCATGTTATATTTACTGAGCTCTTCAGATTTTAACTCATGACAGTGGCATCACATATTTCCCACAGTTTCCCACTCTTGAGTCAGATAAGTCCTTAATACAGGCTTGTCCTTGGCAAGCTGATAGATAGATAGTTAGATAGATAGATAGATAGATAGATAGATAGATAGATAGATAGATAGATAGATAGATAGATAGATAGATAGATAGATATCTAAGATAGAAATTCAAAGTATCCAGTACCTCACGCATATTACTCACGCAGGAGCCTAAAAAATGCTGGTATTTACAGACATGTGCAAATTAATGGTATTTACAATGAGAGCACCGAATAAAACAGTTCTGGAGAAGTTACAGTGTTAATACTGAAATAGTGTTAAATAGGTAAATAGTGTTTGATTTTTCATGCTTTCTACCAGACCAGGATCATTCAACTGCAAGCCGTTATTAAAATGCAACCCATCGTCATTTTGACAAGGTTGCCCAGCTTGGCACAGTCATTGTAGAGACTGCCTGTTACTGACTTGGAATTAAAATTAACATCGATGCACATTGTTCTGCTTCACCGCTGCTGGTTTTGAGAACCTGTAGATCAAGGATCCATTTCACAAAGCAGGTTTAGTGAAAACTCTGAGTCTGTTAACCCTGAAATGAGGGAAATTCTGAGTTTCACAAAGGGAGGTAACTCAAACCAGAGGAAGAGGGGTAACTCTAGCCTCTTTCACACAGAGAGCTAACTTAAGACCTCGGCCAGTTACCGTAGTAACAGACTCTATGAACCTAACCTGGTCGGGACCAGGTTTTTCTCAGTGAACCTTGAGTTTCTGTCTGTCTCCGCCCTCTTTCAGGCACACATGCTATTTGATTTCCTCATTCATTAATTCAGTCAGCCGGCGAGTTTTGGCATAGCCTAATTGTGTCATCTGTCAAAAATCATTTTAAAAAATGAGTCAGTAGGCTATATTAGAAGTCCATTAGGCAGTAGGTGGCGACTTTTTCCACTAACAAGGCATGTCCTTTTGACAATGATCCCATGGAGGAAGGTGCAGCATTACTGTGCAGAGAATTAAATATTTGTCGGGAGATGATTATCAGTTCGCCCATAGATGTTCTAGCATTTCCAGTCATCGTCTATATACGCAACTTAAGCTGTCCTTGCATGTGCAGCATTACCAACTGTAGTCATGCTCTCACATCCCAGCAGATATTGTGTGTTTCCCTGTGTTTCTTTCCAAATGGAAGTTTTTTGTACAATGTCGGAGATACAGAGCACCTGAGTCAGGCAACTGTATGCAGGGCGGTCAGAAAAGTGTGCCTCACCCTGAAACAGCTTTTACCATCTTTGTGGATTTCCCTGGACATAAACCTGTCAGAGCCATCAAGGAGGAGCTCCACAGGATTGCAGGTGAATGATGTAGAGATCTGTTTAATTCATTTTAAGTTATATTCTGTTAATGACATTGTGCTGCAACCTCAGACTTGAACAATGTTTTTATATTTCATCTTAAGCTGCTGCCAAGTGCGCTCGTCCCCCGCGGGATTGCACCTAAATGAAATAAATGAATAGGCTACCATTCAAGCAGTTTTCCTGTAGTATTATTGTGATTGCAAAGGATGAAATTTAAACTTACGTATTGACCCGAGCAGCAATGTTCTCCACGCCATCTCCTCTGTTGTGCAGCTGCAGCGGTGTTGCACTTCTTTTTAAAAATGCGTTCAAACTCGCCGTATGAGCACATTAAGATTTCCAGTTCTAGTGGGGGGAAAAACGCAGCCCTCCGCTTTCCCGTTGCCATGATAACTCATCGAATCAGGGCTCCATCGATGCTGGCTTTTTATAGGTATGGTGCACGAGCTTAACTCCAGGTGAAACTACTCCGAGTTGATTAAACTAACTCAAATGCGCTGTTCTGGACCTGGAAACTCAGTGTGTCCTATCTCAGAGTAGATCAACTCAGAGTTCAGGATTAGACTCAGAGTTTGTTGAACCTGCTTTATGAAACGGACCCCAGGCGTCTGTGTTTACTGGCTCATTGTTATAAGACTCCTTTTCACTCTCTCACCTTTATATTAGGCATAAGTAAAACTTTAAGTTTAACTTTTTCAAACCTCACTCTCTTCTGGCGACGGAGCGACGGAGAATTATTGCATTTCAAGATTCTAAATAAGTGTATGCATGCATGTATGAAACCTGACATTGTTTAGGATGGCCGTATAGTTGTGGATTTACTGATTTATTTATTTATTTATTATGTTTTGACAGGCCAGAATTTCCAAAAATATCACAAATATGTCAGTGGGGAAAACTTAGCAAATATATACCAAAAATAAGTAATCCGAGCTTGAATGATTCATCCCGGACAAGCCCCATATGTTCCGACCGAAGTAACAACCTGAAGCTGGAAACAAAATTGGATAAACCACAGACTCACCAGTGGATGCAACAAGAGTCAAGATTCAGTTTAACATCACTGTGAAACACAAGATTGTAACAAATTTTTAGATCTAGCTCCTTGTGCTATTTATTACAAAACAGGCAAGTCATCTAAAGAATAAATGATGAAGTAATAGAAATAAAACCTTTTGTTGTGGTGGAATGTGGAGGATGAATTCAGATATCTCACAGCCTGAGGACGGAAACTGCTCTGAAGTCTGTTGGTATACGGCAGCCAATACTTCTGCTGACGCACCTCATCTCACAACATGACGGATGCTCGGTAGAAGGAGATCAATGATGTTCTGAGCACTTTTAATCAACTATTTCAGAACCTTCCTGTCACTGGCCATGAACATCCCATTCCAGTTTGTGATGCTTCCTGTCAGGATGACTTCTTTTGCTCCTCTGTAACAGCTAACAAAAATTGGACATAGTAATTTAGCTTCTAAGTTGAAGTTGTGTCTGAGTTTTCTTTAACATGATGGAGAGGTGTGAGGGTCATGACAAAAACTCTGTGATATTAATTCCCAGGAACCTAAATCTGTTGATCTTGGCATCAGTGATGCCATCAAGTGTGTCTTTTCTCCCTTTTTCTTAGATCCATAATAACCTGCTTGGCTTGCTGAATTAGTTATTTAGAAACTGAATGAAACAACAAAACTCGTCCAAAAAGCTGTAGCTTTGGTAGCCGTGGTATAACTGCCTATTTGCAGTTATTTTGATGTCGTTATTTCTTGTGTTTTGAGACGAACAACAATTAAACACATGCTGTTGCATCTGCAAAGTTAAAATCGTATAATGTTGGCCAGAAGTCAGACTTTGTATACAAGTGCAACAGTTATGTGCAAGAGTTGGGAGAATCTGGGGAGGCTTTGTTTCAATATGTACTTTATGACAGCACACACTCGCTAAAAATCCTGCTTTCCTGCCATTATTTTTTTCCAGCGAAAGAGTATTTTATTGTTGTTATTTTGGCCAGAATACCTGGTAAATATTGATAGATAACATATTAAATCTTGCCCCTGAACACACAGAGAAACACTGAGACACACTGATATGAACACTCCTGATAAGACAGCTTAAGACCTGTAGCGCTAATGAAGTATTACTGGGATTAGTAACTAATATCTATGTCTAAATTTCAAATGACATGCACTCCACAATACCAGTTGTGGAAAAAATATTCAAATCTTGTACTTAAATTAATGTATCAATACAGCAATGTTAAAATACTCCATTACGAGTAAAATCCCGGCATGAAGAATTATATTTAAAAGTACTGGTTTGGACTCTCAGGCTGATAGATTATTATATTTGACATCATTGTATTATTAATAGCAAAGAATCAGTGTATCAGCAGTATGTTAGTGTTGTAGCTGCTGCAGGTTTGAACTACTTTATACCCAGTTTTACAAACAGGGCCAGCACATAAATCTGATTATTTGATTTTTGCTGAGAAAACGATCATTGATACATTTATCGAAATGAAACCATGTGAGAAGTTAAAAAGGAAAAACTCTAAAAATCTGATATGTGAGCCCGACAACATATTGCTTTTTAAGAAGTCAAAAAGATTGGAAACTATAGGTTTAATCTTTTAAAATGTGTGGTTTTTTAAGCTTGTTGTATTATCCATTATGCAAAATCTTTATTTTAAAAGTAACTAAAAGGGTGATATGGCCAAAAATATATAGCGGCGGGTGAATATTCGGACTGACGTGGTGGAAGTGGGCAGGACTCAGTACTTGGCTGCTAATGCCAGTTTAGGATAGCGGTGAAAGTTCTGTTTCCAATAATAAAGAAACTTTTCCTCACAATGTAGCATAAAAATGAAACTGATCACGATTATCCTGATTACTGTCCAACTTTAAGTTTTGTCAAGCACGATATTAGGTGCAACCTCCCAGCCTAACCTTCCTAACTTCACTCCTTCTACAGCTTCAACATCTTCACATGCTGTTTACTGCACTAAGTGAATCAGACCATTGTAATGGCTCACATGACAGAAATAAGTTAATTTAGCTTCTGTAAACAGGCTTTAATTGATTTAAAAGGGAGTACACACATGTGGACGTACAGAGAGGCAGAAATAGCCCAGAGATGAACGCACTTCCTCTTCATGGCTGGAGAATGATGACTCAAGTGCAGATAAACAAGTGTTGGTCCAAATCTCAACCTTTGGGGGTGTTTCACTTTCACATAAGCGTCGCCCCTGGTGAGATTTTAGTGAATTGTACAGAATGACTCAGCCATGTCTCTGAGACCTCAGACATCAATAGAGTTGTCCTCGATAATATAGCAGGTTTATACCGATAAAACTCAATAAGGTCACTACCTTTAAAAGCTACAAGGCAAATGACATTTTCCCTCCGTCTCACTTCTGTATTTGACATGCTGAATTTCCACTTGGCCTTACTGTTCAGAAGACAGCACGTACCACACTGACGCACATATACCAGGCAAGCCAAAATAGCTTGAGTGCACCGACTGCTTGTCAAAAAACCTCACTTTTCAGCTCATTCGCCCTGCAGAGGTGGAGGAGAAAGAAAGAAATACAAAGTAAACCATTAACTGAACAAAAAAACTGAGAGATCCAGATTCTGTCAGTGTCAGTGGTCTCTCGTTATCATGAATATGCAAATACAGATCAAGGCAGGGATTGTCTCCAGGTAGCGTGTACTACTCAGTGTCACTGTATCATATGTTTTTAAATATGAACAGAGGTAGGCATGGACACGTCATATTGAATTAATAGTACTAATAATAGTAGGAACAGGTGATTCGGATAAACTTTAAGTGTGTTTCTATGAAGTAAAATGGAATTATAAATGTCAAAATTTACCTTGAAGACATTTTGCTAACATTAAAGGTCCAACATGGTGATAATCCTTTTTTATGGCAAATCCATTTTTTATTTTCAACTGTTAAGATGTTTGCTTCCCCCCTTAACCTCCCCACAACTAAAAAGCTTCCCAGCTTTACAAATACTGGGTATTCTGCTGAGCTGCTATGTCCTAGCTGAGGAACCAGTATTCATCTAGATCAAAGTTTGTATCATCCCGCTCCCTTATTACGTACACGTAACTGAGAATGAGCAGCTGCCTCTCAGTCCACCAGGATTGTTTACTTTCTAGAGCTACTTTGCCTACCTATGCCATGTCTTAGCTACAAGCAAAGTACAACAAATATTCTACTGTTGTCTACAAGAGTAAACACAACAGTCTTCATGCACTCCCAGCATCTGAGAAGTGCTTTATTTTTATTTCGATGGTAATGTCATCACAACAACGGGAAAATCTTTAGCATTAGCATGTTGTGTGGCTAACGTGGCTAGCATTACCATTAGCTTTGATCACATGCCCACAGCTCAGAGCTCAGTAGACAAGGGAAAGCTGAGGGACATTCAGAGATGGTGGAAACTTTAATACTGATTTGAAACTAACAAACGAGGACTGTGGTGGTTACTGTGTTTTCATGTTGCCCGTTTTGATTCAGTGCAACGTAAAGTCAGCTGGTGTTTACATCTGTTTGCTTCTCTCCTGCTCTCTGTGCTCACATAGGCTATATTTTAACACTGCACCATTACCCAAAAAGCTGTTCTCATTTACAGAGTTCTCTGTTTCTCAGACAACTGAAACATGGCACTCCAGGGTCATTTCCATGCAGTTATGTTGCACCTCTAAACTACTAATTTTACAGCCAAAATGTTGTTGGACAAATTTACCATACACATGAGTTAAAAACAACAGTTCTGCCGTAAATTTGGTGATATTTTAGTGTTAAATTGTCAGACAGTCCTTGTCTCCCAAGTTTCTCAAACTCATTCCCGTCTCAGTTGACTACTGGGTGGTCCTGTTTTGCTCAGTGCTGTCAAACACAGACACAGAGAGAGTTTTCTTCCTGAAGGAGGAGTGTTTAGCAGGAGCTCAGCTGCACTTGAATCTCTAGACACTGAAACAGCCTGTTTAGAACATGAACAAAACCAGGAGTTATACAATCATAGTAAAATGAACCCTTTGGGAAAACTGAAAGACATGAGGACATGTTAGACTTTCATTAATTTACTGATAAGAGGCACAATAAAGGACCTTTAAAGCCATAAGTGACAGGCTTTTAGAAAGATGACATGCAATTACTTTAGCCTATCTCCTACAAAACATGATTTTTATATGTATTATACGACATGCCATGGTGTGTGAGTTGGCACTGCTACCCAAAGAACAATAAATGGTCTTTCCCTGTATTCAGGCCAATTTTTTTTTTAAATTCTCATTCAAAGTGCTTTATCAGCATCCCCAGACTTACTGAAACTGTAGGCTCCATTATCAGACACTGGGTTAGTCAAACTGCCCAGGCAGCTGTGACTCTCCACAGGGAGATGAAATGCATGTTGTGGTCTTATTATTGTATGTGCACTAACTTCTATATCTAATTCATTACTGTGCAGATGTCATGCAGTATAGAATAGAATAGAACAGAATAGAACAGAATAGAATAGAATAGAATAGAATAGAATAGAATAGAATAGAACTTTATTGATCCCTTTGGTGGAAACCTCAGGGAAATTGCTGCACCAGCAACAACAACAACACCAACACAACCTCAGCAACAATAGTAACAAGAACAATAGTAATAATAATAATAATAACAACAATAACAATGGATATAGTAACAAATTGCCAAAGTGCCTAAATATTGTACACAGTCCAGTGATAGAGCATGATGCTCTATCTCACCCCAATGTCCTCACTCCTCACCCCTCGCTCCCCACCTCTCCCCGCTTGCTGCTCCTCCCCCTCCCCCCAAGCTCAGAGTTGAACAGTTTGATGGCTCGGGGGGGACAAAGGAGTTTTTGGTCCTGTTGGTTTTGCACCTGGGGAGGAGCAGCCTGTCGCTGAACTGGCTCCTCTGGGCGATGATGACAGTGTGCAGAGGGTGGCTGGCATCGTCCATGATGGCCAGCAGTGTTTTCAGCGTCCTCCTCTCTGCCACTGTCACCAGGGAGTCCAGTTTCATGCCCACTGCAGAGCTGGCCTGCCTGATTAATTTGTCCAGCCTCGATGTGTCCCTTTTTGATGTGCCGCAGGAGTTTCCTGCAGATGTTGAACGACCGGAGCCTCCTCAGGAAGTACAACCTGCTCTGTCCCCTCTTGTACAGGTAGTCTGTGTTGCATGTCCAGTCCAACTT
>NW_007578643.1:100718-107190 GCF_000690725.1 Stegastes partitus
ACAGCTTCACCTCCCTCTGTGCTGATCTGATTGCCTCCCTGTCTTTGTTCCTGAAGGCCACCTTCTTCCTGTTGAGTGCAGCTTTGACCTCCTGCATCACCCAGGGTTTGTTGTTCAGGTAACAACGAACAGTCTTAGCAGGAGAGACTGCATCCACACAGAAGTTCAGGTAGTCAGTCAGGCAGTGGGTCAGCCCGTCAATGTCCTCACCATGGGGGGAAAACAGAACATCCCAAGAGGTGGTTTCCATCCAGTCCCTCAGGGCCTCCTCCACCTCAGGAGAACACCTCCTGATGATGCATGTTGTGGCCGGCTGTCTGTTGACCAGAGGGGTGTACTGAGGCTGTAGGAGGACCAGGTTGTGGTCTGACTTCCCAAGTGGGGGGAGGGGAGTGGCTCTGTATGCATCCCAAACATTAGCATACAGGAGGTCGATTGTCCGGTTGTTTCTGGTCGGGCAGTTCACAGACTGGTGGACAGTAGGCAAGGCAGAGTTCAGTGTGGCGTGATTAAAGTCCCCAGAGACGATGATGAGTGCCTCTGGATGTTGGGTCTGCAGCCTTGCTGTGACTGTGTGAATCTTCTCACAGGCAGCGGCTGCATCGGCACTCGGGGGATGTAAACACACATCGCAATCACGTGACTGAACTCTCGGGGCAAGTAATACGGCCGCAGGCTAACGGCTAACAGTTCTAAATCCCGACAACACAGAACCACCTTGACAGAAACGTGACTTGGGTTACACCAGCGGTTGTTAACATACATGATGAGACCCCCACCTCTGCTTTTTCCGCATGCTTTCGTGTCTCTGTCCGCTCTCACTGTAGCGAAACCTGGCAGGTCCACGTTAGCGTCCAGTGTTAGCTGGGCTAGCCATGATTCCGAGAGGATGAACAAGCTGCACTCCCAGTTGATACGCTGGTTGATCAGCACCGACAGCTCATCCATCTTGTTCTGCAAGGCGTTTACGTTTCCCATAATTACCGTTGGGATTGATGGTTTGAAACGCCTCTGGTCTGTTAGCCTAGCACCAGCCTTGCTGCCCTGGTACCGCCTTCTCAGCTCAGCCGGGATGTCATGTCGTATTCCAGCCTGTGCCATCGACTTTAGAGCCAGTAGCTCCTCTCGAGAAAAAGTGAGGATCCTGGCTCCTGTGGGTGCTTTAAAGTTACAAGTATCCATAGAGTATGTAAAGACAAAAAGAAAAGCAGAAAATATCCAAGAAAGAAGAAAAAAAACGCTTGTTGTTGCGGAGCAACTAGTGAGGCAGCCGTCTCCTGCAGCGCCCGTTGGAAAACATATAGGACATATTGTATATGTCCTATATACATATAGGACCTTAAGACAAAAAATAAATAAATAAATATTTTTCTACAGAAGATATCACAAAGGTTTGCTGTGCAGTAGATGTTTATTCAAGAATTCTAAACTCATCTGAAAAATAAAACCGCGACAAGTTGTTTCTATTACATCACAAGAAGCTAAAACACACCTTAGTGCACCGACATGCAATTTGAAAATAAAAGCATAAAAGCTACCTGGGTAAATTACATTTGAATGACAGCTCTACCTACAACAGCACAAACACACATCAGCGATTCGTCTTCTTAGATTCTCTGTTGCAAACATAAAATAACTGTGCAGTCCTATTTTGTACCATTTCAAATCTCACTGCGTAACACTCTGCCACTTTCTTTAGTTCCTCCTGCCTCAGCTGAATAAAGAATTCTCCGCTCCCTCATGTGATAACATTACAGTGTGCGTAAAATCAAGCAAAACCAGATAGTCTCTGTCACCGCACTCCAGTTCTCCTGCAGCCATCCTTACACCTCGTTATGCCTCAACACATCATCACACAACCAGAAAATTGTCCACAGAACTACTCCCTGCAGCAGGCGCGTCTGTATGGAAAAATGCATTCCTGGCTCTTCTGCAGTCAATCTGGTTACTCAGCTTCACGAGTAACCACAAAAATTTAAAGGCTGATCTAAAATCCTACCCCTGTCTCTAAAACAACAGCCAAATGTTGTAGCTGCCGGCTTCACTGACAGCAAGAAACACCTTATTAGCACTTGACACCTGTGCTGTGTCAGCTTTCAATCTCCTGCGTCTCGGACACAGTCGCCTGGAAGGGCAGATGGCATCCACATCACCGCTCCTGAGTGATTCCACTCACTGGGAAACATTTATTATCTTAGCGGGTGACAGTCACAACCGATCTGTTTGTTTTTTTTTGTTGTTTTTTTTTTTTTACATCTCTCTGCGTTTGCTCTAATAGGCTCTTACTCATCCTCACTGCCTGCTGCTTGTCGATCACCTGGAATGATGTGTTTTGACTGACGGACGCGGCACTAACATGACGGCCATGTTAAAAGTTAACAGGTGAATCGCTTTCTTTGTTCCTTTGTGCCCTTGTAGCAGCATGGCACGGGGATGGCGATACTTGGGAGTCTGTCAGTTTGTCTATCCATCTGTCTAACAATTTGGTGCACAGTACGATGTCTCAACAACTGCTGGTGTGTCAGATTTCCTGATGATTCTACTAATACAACTCCTAATATAGACACCAGCAACGAACGCTGTCTTTCTGCCGTCTGAATGAATGGTGTGCGCAATGTTCTGCACTTCAAACTCCACTGTCGTGTTTCCTGGCCTGATGTGTCAAGTCGAACCACAGTGGGAACAGGGATCCCCTCTGTGGTGCAGTAAGTGTGGTCGAGATAGGTCACAACCGCCTTGGTTTCAGATTTCCAGAGTTCCTTGCTGCGTTCACAAGTTCTCAGAAAAGTTACTGTAGCCAAAAGTGGCCATTTGCCTCCTTCACAGTTGGCTTCAGCCCTGTGCTGCCATCCAAGTTTTTCAGAACTTTGCAATCTGTGCACTGCGGGCAGCACAGCATATTCTATCCAGTGAGTTATTGCAAATGAAATTATTGGTTATGAAGAGTTTCAAAGACAGGCGTTTACGGACCACAGTAAATAAGTTGCTTACATTTTCTGTCACTGCACATTATGGAGTTGTAGTTCTAGATTTGTGATCACAAGACAAAGAAAACCTCCAACATAGGCTCCGCTTTTTCACTGTAATGTGTGGTGTCATTATGCCATAATCTAAAGACTTAATTAAGGCTTTCAGAAGAATGGTTGGGGATGCCTATTATTCTGGAAATGGATTTAAAAAGATTTACAGATTATTTAAAAACATCCACAAGTGGTTTCAGATTACTGCCACTTTCTGCAGGACTGGCTGAGCCAATCGAACCAAAGATCGCAGAGCAATTGATGCAAAAAGAACTTTTCAAAGACCCCAGATTTCATCACAGGATTTGCAGGTAGCTCAAAAAGATCTACAATCACAATAAGATGGCACAAATTTGGCCAGTGTGGGAGATGTCGCAAATAAGAAGTAGAGCCAAACTGTAGTTTGACAATAAAGATGTAAACACAGAGCAGGCCTTTTGGAATAATGTGCTCTGGATACAAGCATCAAAGATTGAAACGTTAGGCCGCAGCAACAGTACACATGTTAGCAAAGTAAAGATAACTTTCCAGGAGAAGAACTTCACACCGACTGTGCTGGTGGAAAGGTTCAGGTTTGGGGTTTCTTTGCTGCCTCAGTGGCTTGGCAGCTTGCAGTCATTGATTCAACTATCAATTCTACATTATAACACAGAGCGCTTGAAGAAATGTGAGCTCATCTGTCCGAAAGTATCTATTTCCTCTCTAGTTTCAGTATAGTGCAGTCTTACTTTGTCATGTCCCTCCCATTCATCCTCATATATTAAAGTAAACGTCTGTGTGTAAGTCTTTCTCTAAAACAGCTCCTCCCTCAGTAGAAAAAAATAGTTTCCTGCCCTCATCAGTGAATCAGACATCGTGTTACAATTCAATTGCAAACTGGAGACCTGTTTATTCAGTACCACCTACACTAAAACCTACATTAACACTCCACTACAGTCTTTCATTCTCTTCTTCTTCTGCAGACTGCCCTTTCATCGCCTGATACGCCTACACTTGTGTGGGAGCGCACACAAACACACGAACACACACTCTGGCTCAGTTTCTTAGAGATCTTGTTGCCTTTTTTATATTCATTATCTTTTATCTTTCATTTTAATTTGTTTTCATGTCACTGATGTTACATAAAAAGGCTTCACGAAAACATCTTGCCTTCATGTGCAATCCCTTGCCTTACAGTAAATGGAAGAAAACATGAAAAATCTGACAGAGGCTTTATTTTTACTTTTCAACTTGTCACATTTCAGCTCTAAATATCGATGAAATGTCCAGCAGACATTCCCACAAGGGTGTTCAGAAAAGGATGAAGGGAGTAGCTGCTCCGTCATGGTCACAGCAAAATCAATTGTGATTCATTTCACAATTGATTTTTTTTTTTTTTTGCCTCTTGTTTAGAAAGTCCATTGTTAAGTTTGTGATTCATAAGCTTGAAGGAACATTTTGAAATATGAGAAATTTTTGTGTGTTTGAGACAAGACAGAGCAAGGCGATTTTAATCAGACTTGTGTCTTTTCAGGACAAAATGTTTGTCAGGATTTAGCATAGCTTAGCATAATGGCTGCGCGAGCTCTGGTTCAAACACATGTCAACCCACCTCTAGTCTTTCATAGTAAGACCTTTCTCCACAGTGCCGGCCAATGATCCGATTGCACCTCATTATCATTCTTCTATGGGGGCTCTTGAGCGTTTGTATTTCTTCAAACCAATCACAATCATCGCTAGGACCGGTGGAGGGGACGCTGGAGATCAGAGAGAGCGGTTACTTGCAACTCGAGATAACTTAGCAAGAAGCTCATGTACTTAGTAACGACAGCTAAGTGGCGTGAATGTACCACTCGTGAAGTTGGCAATCGTCTGGCACAGGAGTCCAGGTGAACCGAGGCTTTAACCCATCTGCTGATGAGGCAATGAGCTGCAGCTGTGCCAGCAGGGAAACGTCCTCCTCCAACCAGCCCCGCCCAACCTGAAAATGAAAAGCACAGCCAACCAAACACACAGGGATGAACAGCAGGGATCCAAAACACACAGTGAACACGTCCATAATCACCACATGGTTGGCGATAACCCATGATGCAGCAACAACGTCCTTTCAAAATAAGGTTGGGAGGAAATTATTTTAGTGGAACATATGCATGTTGGGAGGGGAACACTGTCATTAAAATGAATAACTCTAACAACAGTTAAAGATGAGCACTGATCAGCCGTAACCCTGAAACCAGTTGCATAATATTGTGTAGGTCTCCATGCTGCTAAAATAGCTTTCACCTGTTGGGCCATGGACACCGGACCTCTGGGGGTGTTCTAGGGCAGCCCTATTCAATTAGCACCCACGGGCCACATGCGGCCCGAAAGCAACCCTCGAGTGGCCCGAAAGCAAGTCAAGTGATTGGGACTTGGGTTCAAGAAGTACAGAAAAAGATCGAACTAAAATTCCAACAATTTTACAAACATTTAATTACCGACTTACCGTAACCTAGCAACTAGCCCACAATGCATCGTGTTGTTGAGGAGGCACATTTGGAAAGTTAACATTTCTATACAGGTGAAAATAGCAGCATCTCTTTTTCTACCCTGAAACAAAAAATCGGCGAGGAAAACCGTCGGTTTAATCCTGCATGGACTGACAAGTGTTTATTTATTTTACCACCAAGTCCAAACGCCAAACCAATGTGTTTACTCTGCAACGAATGCATTGCAGTGCTGAAAGACGATAATGTCCGAAGACACCAAATTGAAAAACATGCTGCGTTTCAGACAAACTTTCCCGCGGGATCTGATGAGAGGGCGACTAAAATTCAGAGTTTGACTGCATCTTACAACCGGAGCTGTACTACAATGAAGCGGACTTGTACAGCTCAGGAAAGGGCCACAGCAGCTTCCCTTCGTGTTTCATGGATCTTGGCAAAGACAAAGAGGCTGTTCACAGAAACTGTGAACGACTGCATGTTGGCTGTCGTGGATTAGCTTTTAACTGACGATAAAGTTAAGACGAGTGTGACATCTGCTGTCAAACAGGTACCCCGTCTGACACTTAAAACATTTGCAGGGTTGACATTGTCGCCACAGACGTGCTCGAGACACTGGTAAAAGAGCTCAGTAAAGCTGATAATATGGCTGTAGCAGTAGACGAGTCTCCAGATGGAACTGACACAGCCCAGATTCGCATGTATGTCCGTTTTCTTGACGGGAAAGTTTTCAAAGAGGAACTGCTTATTGCCATTAGCTGGACACACAACAGGTGAGATACTGTTTGAAAAACTATCATCATTTTTTGAAGATAATGATCTGGACATGAAGCGCGTGTGCATGCTTGTTGCAGATGGGGCTCCAGCCATGGCTGGAAAAGTTAGCGGTTTGGCTGTACGTTGGTCCGCTGTTGCGCCTCAGATGACAACCCTGCATTGTATTGTGCATCAGACTGTATTGTGCGCAAAGCTGAGCGATCATCTTTAAAC
>NW_007578643.1:108418-118760 GCF_000690725.1 Stegastes partitus
ATTTCATTTCAAAGGTATAGTAACTGTGTCACTGTGCCCACTGTTTATTTTTGTGATTATATGCACTCAAGATGTGACTGTCTCAGATGAGACCAAATATGGACAGGGACAAACTCTGTTTTTCTTATTTCAAAAGAAGAAAAATACCTCAAGTTCTGAAAAGTTGCTGTTAAGCAAGTTACTTTTTTATGCACTTTCAGATGTGACCAAAACAAAAGATGTTGTTTCTAATCTGCACTTTGTTTTTATGTTGATATGCACCTTAACATGTGCTTGTATATACCTATCAAAATGTGTTGAAGTTATGTGTTTGAAATGTAAAATTTAAAGAAGCAGTATTTCAGCACAGGTTTAGTTTAAGCACTGCTCTTCTATTGTGTTTATGTCCTTTGGATGTGGCAATACATTAATAAACATCCAGTGTGTTTGTTATCTTTCTGTGTTTATTTTAAATGGTTAACTCTGCTCACTGTCTGCTAAACATGTCCAGTCCAGCTCATGTCCTTAGTCTGAAAATCCGACCCAAGTGAATTTTTAATTGAATAGCCCTGTTCTAGGGTGTCTGGCACTAGTTGGTTGGCAGTAAATCATTTGGATGCTGTTGGTTTCAGGTCGGGGTTACATGGATGAGGCATGTTTTGGCTCAGTCGTCTTGAGATCTTAGGAATTTGGTTAACATTCCCGGTTGTTTTTCATGTTGTTTGAGCTGTTACTGAGCAACTTCAGGGGTGTGGCACTGCCATCGCTATCAGTTACTTAAAGTAATACTGTTCACATTGGAAGTGTTGGATGGTACATGTCAAAGTAACGTCCACATGAATGCCAGGAGCCAAGGATTCCCAGCAGAACATTGCACTGGAATCCTTTCTTCACAAAATGATGTTCCTACACAATTAAACTAAATTCTCAAAGAAATTTTTAGGAAAATGTATTTTCTGCCAGATTTATTTTGTGTCTAATCAGCACATCTTTGCCATGTATTTTACTCCTTCACTATTGTTTTTCAGCAAACCAATTATATCGTAGATAAGACAGGAATTGTCACTTTGGTAACCCTGAAAATGTAGTGAAACGGTCATTTAGTTTACCGAAACTTAGTAACCTTTGTGCCTAACCCTAATTAAGCTTCGAGTGTGTAAAAATGTCCAACAAAGTGAAATATTTTCCTAAACACAACCACATAGTTGTTGTGCCTTAACCTAACCAGAAAGCAAGTGAAAACCAAAAGTATATAACAGAAAACAAAATATACATTTAAGACTGACGACTTCTCGTCCATCACTGGACACAAACTCTGGTTAAAATTATTCTGGGAACTCTGGCATCCTCCCCTCTTGCCTTCTTATCAGGACTTTGTGGCTCTTTCAATCTGGCCACCGTTCCCACCACATCACAGCCCACAAATTACATTTATTTCAAACACAAACCTACATTCCCTAAAAAACTTAATTGAGAATGCTGGTCAGTTGTATATGAACATCGTTTTGTAGAGATGGGCTTGTGCATTGTAATGATATGATCCATGTCAGTCATTTTATCTGCCACTAGTTTTGGCTGGTGTATGTTGACAGTGTGACACAACTCCTACTGCTATAAAAAGAAAAACAGAATTTGATAATCAGTGGCCTAGAGGTCTAGCTCTGGAGGAGTTTAAAGAACTCATTAAAACCCCACATCATTTGCTAGTTGTCTGTGGTTATTGCAGAAATTGAATAAACAAATATCACAGAAGCTTGTGTGAAGTGGAATGGATTGGTTCAGGGATCAGGTCAGCGTCAAAAAACAAATCAGTGGATCAATATCAGGCATCAGAATCCTGCAAGGAGGACTGTGGCTGTTCCACAGTGTGTTCCCAAGTAGTTCTGATCCTACAGCCGAGTACAACCTGAGTAAATACATAGATACATTCCTATTTTCTCCTCATGGAGTTCATAGGTTGCTGTCATTTCCTGCAGTGAAGGAGATTTTGAAAACGGTAACGTGCACCTAGCTTTGCAGAGTCCACATCCAGTGAGTCTGACTACTACACTTGTAAATCCTACCTGCTTGGTTTATCTGTACATGTGAAAAATACAGAATAATCTATTTGTCTTTTATTAAAAGGACATGCTATAACTATTTCTTGACAAACCTCTTAATCTATCCAGCAAGACTTTCTGAAAATACTAAATGTTACCAGATACAGTCGGTTGGCTGTGGTATCTAGGCTGGATGGGAACAAACATGGCAACCTTGGTGAGACTTCATACCTACAATTGCTCCACCTGGTCAAAAACAAAGTTACAGCACATGACTACCAGTAAAGCTGTAGTATTTACATTTCTTTTCAGGTCAGGCTACGCTCTCAAAGTTAAGTCGGGGAACCTGTTAACTCAATTAAATGCATTTTGGCAAAATAAATACACACATATACTGATGTAGATAAACCTTTTAAGTTGTAAACATTGTTTTGTGTTGAAATTCTTATATTGGTAATTACACCAACTTAATATTGTGTGTAGTTTAAACTCAAATTTCTTCATTATTTGAGTCAAAACAAAATTCAAGCGGTAGTAATTTAATTAAAGCAGTATTTTTTGTTGAGCTTAAATAGTTATTTTTAGATGGAAACAAACAAGATGTGATGTGTTAAGTAGTGAGATTTAGAGGTTTGTGTGTGCATTTTTGCTCCATATTGGACAGATCCAGGCTGCAGTAGCTGTTTCTATCTGCTTCCACTCTTTTTGCTAAGCTAAGCTAACCAGCACTGTGATTTCTCAGATGTATTCATGCACACGTGCCACCTTTGTATCATTTCAAATTTGCTATTTTTCACTGTTGTTCACTGTGTTCCTTCCACCAAGTGCAAATGGTTGCATGTTGTATGTGCTGAAACTTAATTTGTCTGCTGTAATCTTGGGTATTGTGTGAATTTGTTTGTGCAGAAAAAAAATGTTAAAATGATTCTTTGCAGCAGCAGCAGCACAACAATGCAGAGGTGTTTTCTGTCAGATTAGTTTACTTATTGTCACGCACTGTCAGGGATCGTCTCGGATCTAATCAATTTAAAGCCGGATGTAAACAAGTAAAATGATGAGTTTGTGGTGAAGTTTGCTGTAACAACAGACCGTTCAAATTCAACACAGCTTGAATCAATTTTTCCACACAGATTGTTATATTCCAGCAGTGTTCTGTTTCTGAGATAATACAAACTGCTTCTGTTTGTCTTAGTTTTTCATTTAAATCACATTTTTGTTGTCTTGTTTTCTGTGCATGTTAATTTAACTGTTTCAACTTTTATTTGACATGATCAATGTTTTTTTTCTTTTCTTTTCTTTTCCTTTTCTCCTTCACTTTATTCCTTTGCATGCTGTCATCACTTCTGTGTTGCTGCTTTGTGTTTGCTGGAAAACAAAAACAGCTTCCGATCCCCAGATACAAGAAGGTAAGCTGCTGAGATAAGATCAAATCCCAACCAGTCCCCACTAATCAATGTTGAGTTTGATCCAACCAGCATCCAGACTTATTGAACCCTGGTCAAAACCACCACCCACCCCTCGACCAACTCCTCTGATCTCCTTCTTATTATCAGTGTAAAGTGATTCTTTAATGTTTCCTGTGAATGAATTGTTTCATGCTTGGTGTGTGTTATTCCTCTGGTCCCGTTCTCCTCTAGTTGTACAGCAGTTTATAATGTCAGTAATTACTCACCAAGACATGTTCACCAATTAAAAACTGACATTGTAAAGACAAATAGCGACAGTAGCCAGCAAACCAATGTGCTGATTGACCACAGTAGACTCAAAGGTCATCCAGTCAGCTGTTTAATTAAAGGTAAACTCCAACCTGAGATACTGGATGCTCCTACACATCAAGAACCAGTGTGTTGTTCAGGTAGTTATTTTTAATTAGCTGTTGCGATTTAGGCTTTTGGTGAACCTGCTTTGCCTGAACCAAAGTCCCCATCTTCTGTTTTAGTTAAATATTTCACAAGGTCGCTCAACAATACACTACACTTGTGCAATTAAGCAGCTAGTTTTGCACGTAATGTAGGTCGGGTGGCTGAGAGATCAAGACTGCAAGTTTGGAAAGCACATGCAGATGGTTAAAGTAAATTAAGTAAACTTCTAAATTTACAATGCTGAACAAAAGCCACTACAGAAGAGCTGCAAGTTGTACACAAAAGAGAGGAGTCATCAATACTTTTGGAAATGATCCCCCCCCAACTTTCCATTGTTGTGTTGTTTCTTGTAATTCTTGATGCAACATATGTGTTGTCATATAATTTTCTTTGTGTGTTGTGCTTTAAGCAAGTTAAGAAGTGCAGTAAGACTGTCATGAACTCACTTAACAGAATAGGTGGACACAAATGCTTGACTCAGAGTAGGTTCGGGCAAAAGACAGGTTTAATGTCAGTCAGGGTTCGGTACACAGGAAATCAGTCCAACAGGCAGAAGCATCCAAGAGGCAAGAGGCAAGGTCCAAAAGCAGAAACAAGGTCGAGATCAAACAGACTGTGACTTAACTTGAATAACACTGGTACGAGGACTGTGAAGTGCAACGAACTGGCGACGAGACAGTGAGACACACAGGGTAAAATACACGAGGTAATAAGGGTAAATGGGAAACAGGTGCGGGGAGGTAATCAGGGAGCAGGTGAGACAAAACAGGTACAGGAAGTAAAACTAGAACCGAACACCCAGTGAAGTGATTTCAAAATAAAACAGGAAAGACGAGACATAATGTGCAGACATGAACAGAAACTTGACAGACATGACAAAGACTCCTGAAAAATACATTCATGTTCTGTTTGAATAAACAATGCTGCAATTAACAGTTAATCTTTAAAACACAAAACTGAAGATCTCTTATCACATAAAACAATAATTAAATTCTCAAACTAAAGTCCATCAAATATTTTTGCTTGAAAAATGAGGATCAATCAATTGCTGCAGTTCTAAACTCCAGATCAACTTTCCTGAACTTAGCAAAGTCCACCAATATGCAGAAGTGTTGTCGTCACTTAAACAGAGACCAAAGAGCTGCACTACGAAGCAAGTTTGACATAGCCAGGCTTTCTTTGTGTTAGCCAGCTCAACAAAACCTAAGATCCCACTAAAATACAACATGTATCAAGACGGTGGTTTTCAACTTTCTGTTTCTTTTCATGTGCACGCTCACATAAAAGGGTGCATTAATGTGTCACATGACCGTTCTTCGCACAAAATTGATCAATTGCGTGTCACCTACTTCAGTCACTAGGTTGTTATAATAAAAATGTTGGTTTAAAAAAAATGGTAAAAAAGTACTGCTTTTCCAAATGATGTAAGTGATACGAATGTACTCAGACAAGACCAAGACTTTGAGTTGTTATGGGGTAATACCGAGTCAAGACTAGGACCAAAACAGTGCAACTTCCACACTGCCTGACTTGAAATAAAATGTAGAGCATGGAACCAATTGGCCGGCATCCCTTTAATTAGTTTTCTGAAACATGCAGTTTATAAATAAGTAGTTAATATGTTTGGATAATATTCACTAAATCTTTTTTGGGTGAAGACATTTCTGCAGAGTTTTGGTACAAAGGTAGATTGCTAGCATTAGCTTAACTTAGCTTAGCGTTTAGTTTACCTTTCTTTATGCTTCCTTTCTCAAATGCTGATAAAGGTTTGCCTGATCCCAGCCAACTCTGTAAGAGTTGCACTGCAGAATATACAGTATTGTGTGCTTCCTATCGGATGCCGTTTTACAGATAAACTCTTGGTGCAGAAACTTTACTGCATTAAATTGGTCTCTCATCTCCTCCCAGACAGCCACAGCTCCTTCTCAAGAAACAAATGAAGTTATTTGTTGCATTTGAAGCAGGACGTTGTACATTCAGACACAGTAATGATGTAAACAAATAAATCAGACAATGCACAGGAAATTTAGTGATATCCTCACAGGTATGCTCTTGACATAAAATCAGTATGAGACACTTTTTGCCTTCTGAGAACCAGATGAGATGAATAAAAATTGCAGTTGATTTTGAGGCGAGACGTAGACCTTCAAGAAGTGTTCTTGAGACAACAACTGATTTATGGGATATAACAAAGTGTGTGTGTGTGGGGGGGGGGCTGTTTGATAGTTTAGTGTCGATGGACACTTTCTTCAGCGAGGTTGATTAATAACTGCTGGCATAAACCTTGTATCAGAACTATCAGTAAAGTGCAGGTACATTGATTTATTTTACATTAAAAATACACGAATAGAACACACTGTCAGCATTTAGACATGAGCTACTGTATTTCTCTTATTGCCACTATATAGAAACACCAACTTGATAATATACTGTGTGGCTGTTTTGTTAGCATAAGGCAAATTAATATATTTGCCACTTTGCTATAGCAGTAATTATGCAGGATGTAAACGAGTTTAGTCAAACTGCTGTTACGGTACAGGAGAGTTTTATATATTTTCCTACATATTTGTCCTTTAACTTTGCATGCTAACCATAATTAGAGCAATTAAATTCATTTTTCAGACGTCACCTGTGTCCTGACTTCTGTAAGATCCATCGACAACACTACAAATTTATGTGGGTTTAGTTTATGTACTGAGATCTTTGACGACATGGTTCCAATGTGACCAGACTGCACCCTGTAAAATTGGGATTAGAATAGAATATCTTTCATAGTGTGTGATTAAAAACTGCTAAGAAAAAGGACCCGGCACTTCCCCTTGCTGTCTTACATTCCCAGTGTTCTGCACTGTAGCTAAAGGAAATAGCTCAACTTAACTTTACCTCTTCTATGTTTAATTACCCATGAGAGGCAAAAAAATAGCTTGTCACCTTCCAAAAGCCTTTTAAATGCTAGTTTAGTTCCTCCTTTGTGCCAAAAATCACAAATCAGCCTCTCCGCTGTGTTTTCCCACCAAATCAATGCCTTGCTATCAATGACATGACTGGCATTGAAACTAACGTGTCCCAGCGTGACCCAACCCCCACCTCCTCTGTAATCCCCTCAATTCATCACCGTTGACATTCATCAGTGATGAATGGGACCCATCTGCTGGATCTCCATATCGCCTTCTTCCATCACCCCAGGATTGTCTACTCGTAGCCTTGACCTGAGCCCGTCCACTGACCCCAGATGGCTCCAGAAATTAACCCCCTCCTTCAACGTGGCGGCGGGTTTAGCTCCCTCCGGATTAGATCAATGCCCCTCTTCCCATCCGTCCTGTTATCTGTGATTGATGCTTTGTCCACCTGCATGTTCGCGGGCCAGTCATATATGGTAATGAAGACATGTGCCCCGAAGATGAAGAGGCCAATAGCAGTGTGGATAATAAGCAACCATGTGACACATGGCTTGAAAAACAAAGTGTCTAAGGATTCGTATATAACAGAGATGAAACTTGAATGATTCAAGCTATGAAATGATTCCACCAGTAGATCAAAAGCAAAGACGACAAAGAAATCTAAAGCCAACAACAGGAACACATGTAATCAAAACTGTATATATGATAAGTAAATGTGCATATGGTGCTGCTGCTAAGAACAATGGACAGCTGCGATAATGACGAGCAAGCAGGCAGTGTGAAGATAAGAGAGGTGGAAAACAAACAGGCTCTTTAGCCATTTTATCTAAATCAGTTTATTAGTTAGTGAACCTAAAATGTCAGTGACCCCTGCACAAAAAAACAACAACAACAACAACAACAACAAAGACAGTGGATCAGATTTGTCTGATCATCCAACAGTTTGTGTTTCTTCTTATTTTTATGGTCCCAGACATCAGCTATAACCTTTTAAACCAAAAGCATTAAAGGTTCTCTGTGCAACTGTCAGAAAACCCTTAGTATTATGTTAATTTTTTTGAAAAGCAAAATTTCTTTGCATAATGCACATAATGGGAGATAGAAACACTTTTTTTTCACATATATTCTGTTCTACTGAACATTTAATCCACATCATTTTTTTCTGCTTCTGTTTATTCCAATAGCAGCTAAGTAGAATAACACAAACTCCAACACAAAACTTTTTAAAACACCTTTATTTATGTTTTTCTAATGTTTAGCTTAACAAAAGTGCATCTGTCATTTAACCTGCAGTGCTGATAGGCTGTTATTTTTAACATGTAACCAATCAGATAGTACTGTGGACAGGACATTTAATTGAGACCACCAAGTATCAGAGCCATCGTAGCACATTTTTAGACAATTATTTATTTTGTTGGTAACCAGGTAAGACAAAGAAACTCTTTGCACATCTACAGTTGAAACCAGAAGTTTACAAACACTGTATAAAATCACATATAAGCTTTTATTTCTCACTATCTGATTATAAATCAGACTGAACTTTTCCTATTTTAGGTCAGCAAAGTGCTACCAGATACTAAGGAAATCTATGTAAATTTCTGACTTTGAAGAAAGCAATAAAAAGTTATCTCTCTCATTATTCTGGTGTTTAGTAAATAGAAATAATTTCGGTAATCCTAACTGACCCAAAACAGTAAAAGTTTCGTCTAGTTTAATGTCAGACAGTGAGAAATAAAAGATGATGTAGTGTGCATACAGTGTATTCTGGTTTCAGCTGTATGCCTTGTCAGTTACATCTATGTCAGACAGATTCACGCAACTTGCAAAAATACATTTATCAGCAATGTTTCGGTTCATCAACGGTTTGGTGCACAAAGAGAAGTTACATTACAAAGAGAGTAGCTATAACTCCATCACCAATAACATAGGCACTGAAGGATAATCGTCAGTAACATACAGAAAATAAGAATCATAAACATATCCCACAGATAGGTTCTGTGACATTTTTGGGTTTTCTTTCGGTACCGAACCATTTGGCTGATGAAGGCTGATGAAATAGTGAAACATCACTAGTCAACAGTCAAATCAGTTTAAACAAATACTCGCAAATATGCTGAACACTGAATCTGATAATCTGCCAATAATCAGCTGATCCTTAGCACTCAAACTGACATGCTACATATAGCTGTAATACTGCTTTACCCTTCTTTGCTTTGCTTGTGCTTGCATAGTTTTTCTAGTGGATTATGCGAAATAACCACCTACTGCGTGATGCAGTGAGTCAGTGACTGTAAAAGTGAACTAAATTATTTGAATAAGGTGAGTCATTTCCAGCTCTAGCTAGAGTTACTACTTCAAAATCAATACCTTTAGATGCACATTGGGAGCAAAAAGATCTTTCCTCCCCTGCAAGAACATACAGCAGTTTACAGCGTTCTACTATTTGAATGTGACTTTGCTGTCCAGGCTCATTTCCTATTTATCTCCACCAGCACACGTGCCAAACCTCACTTCCTCTAAAAGATGATGCTCTTAATTCCTCCGCAGGGGAGCCCGACTTCATTTTCACAGTGTTTAAAGGCCATTATTCAAGAGAAGAGAATGAATGAGTATGTGTGAGATGGGAGGTGTGTGGATACACTCCCATCTGCCTTTTGCAGTGGTCATTTTTCCTCCAACCCTCAGTAATTATGATCAACAGAGTATTCACAGTGTGCTCGCGCAATCAGCAGCATGATGCAGCTGTCTTTTCATCCCAGTCCAACCCCACATAATGTGTCTCATCTCATTGACAGCTCAGGTGTTTGCTGAAGGCAACAATAGAAGTAGATGAAGACGGCACTTTAACCTCCCCAATCAGCTCTCATGGTGCTCTCTCAATAAGCCCTTTGTGTGGAAAACACAGTCAAAAAAAGAAAAAAAAGAATGCAGCTAAATATCAGCAAGAAGTGTAACATTTCAACACCCCAAGGTGCGTATAATAGTAGAAAATGGAAATCAATGAACAAGGAGTTGCAGGCAAACTTACAATTTTAGAGGCATGTTAAGCTTTGAACCGGTTTCTATTTCTTGCACACAGAAAAAAAAACGAAACAATTCAGAGTGATTGTATTTCAGATCAAACCTGTTATATATAGCTGAATATTTTACATGTTTAGTTTGCTGAAGCTGCCACTTGGATTAGAGGGGAGAAAATAAGAAATAAGATTGAGGAGGAAGGGTCACGGCTGCTACAGAGATTGGGGTTGTAAAGTGAATGTTGACTGTGTTGCATTGCTTTGTGTTTTTTTAAGGCAGCAGAATCTCTCTGCCTCTCAGCTTTGCATCGCTTTTGCTATTGAGCTTTTTCTCTGCTGGTTCAGTGCTTGTATTTTGAACTCAAACTCAATGAGAATATAAATTATTAATTTGTAGGCTTACAGTGCTTTTTATAAAATAGCATCCAACTTTAAGTTAAAAAAAAAAAAAAGACAGCGATCAGCAACAACATTAAAACCACTTTCCCAGTATAGTTTAAGTCCACCTCTTGCTGCCAAAACAGGTTTAAAATAGAGACCTGGGG
>NW_007578643.1:122425-128819 GCF_000690725.1 Stegastes partitus
TGAGTGCAGCTTTGACCTCCTGCGTCACCCAGGGTTTGTTGTTCGGGTAACAACGAACAGTCTTAGCAGGAGAGACTACATCCACACAGAAGTTCAGGTAGTCAGTCAGGCAGTGGGTCAGCCCCTCAATGTCCTCGCCATGGGGGGAAAACAGAACATCCCAAGAGGTGGTTTCCATACAGTCCCTCAGGGCCTCCTCCACGTCAGGAGACCACCTCCTGATGGTGTGTGTTGTGGCTGGCTGTCTTTTGACCAGAGGGGTGTACTGAGGCTGTAGGAGGACCAGGTTGTGGTCTGACTTCCCAAGTGGGGGGAGGGGAGTGGCTCTGTATGCATCCTGTACATTAGCATACAGGAGGTCGATTGTCCGGTTGTTTCTGGTGGGGCAGTTCACATACTGGTGGACAGTAGGCAAGGCAGAGTTCGTTGGGCTTGATTAAAGTCCCCAGAGATGATGATGAGTGCCTCTGGATGTTGGGTCTGCAGCCTTGCTGTGACTGTGTGAATCTTCTCACAGGCAGCGGCTGCATCGGCACTCGGGGGGATGTAAACAAACATCGCAATCACGTGACTGAACTCTCGTGGCAAGTAATATGGCCACAGGCTAATAGCTAACAGTTCTAATCGCAACAATACAGAACCACCTTGACAGAAACGTGACTTGGGTTACACCAGCGGTTATTAATGTACATGATGAGACCCCCACCCTCTGCTTTTTCCGCATGCTTTCGTATCTCTGTCCGCTCTCACTGTAGCCTGGCAGGTCCACATTAGCGTCCGGTGTTAGCTAGGTTAGCCACGATTCCGAGAGGATGAACAAGCTGCATTCCCGGTAGATACGCTGGTTGATCAGCACCGACAGCTCATCCATGTTGTTCTGCAAGGCGTTTACGTTTCCCATAATTACCGTCCGGATTGATGGTTTGAAACGCCTCCGGTCTGTTAGCCTCGCTTTCAGCCTAGCGCCAGCCTTGCTGCCCCGGTAATGCCTTCTCAGCTCAGCCGGGATGTCATGTTGTATTCCAGCCTGTGCCACCGACTATAGAGCCAGTAGCTCCTCTCGAGAACAAGTGAGGATCCTGGCTCGTGCAGATGCTTTAAAGTTACAAGTATCCATAGAATATATAAAGACAAAAAGAAAAGTAGAAAATATCTAAGGAAAACAAGGAAAAAAATGTTTGGTGTTGCGGAGCAACTAGTGAGGCAGCCGTCTCCTGCAGCGCCCGTTAGTAGTACATATTAGTTCCACATATTGAACACAACATGGAGGAGATACATATACAAATACACTCTATGCTACCATTGCTCCCTTCCTGGATGTTCTTATCATTATAATAAAAGGAGTTGTACGAATGTGCTTTTATGGCTTATACAAAAACAGTAGGGGTTATAGGAACATGTGCAGTTCAGGAGAACAAATATGAACAAATATGTCAAAGTAAATTAAAATACAGAAGAAAACAAGGTGATGAAAGTTCTGGCATCTTTCTACAGTAGCTCTTTATGGGATCAAACAACTCTCCATATGCACCACTAAGCCTTAGGTAGCCATCAGTGGTCCATCAGTTGTCCTTTCTTGGACCACTTTGGTAGCTACTAACCGCTGCATACTAGGAAACCCCACAAGAGCTGTTGTTTTGGAGATCCTCAGTCGTCCAATCATCACAATTTGGTCCTTGTCACAGTCTCTCAGATCCTCACGCTGCTCATTTTTCCTGCTTCAAACACATCAGCTTCAAGAACTGACTGTTCACTTGCTGCCAAATTCATCCCACCTCTTGGCAGGTGCCACTTTACCAAGATAATCTGTGTTATTCACTTCGTCTGTCAGTGGTTTTAATGTTGTGTCTGATCTATGTTTGTTTGTCTTGTGTCAGCACTTCAATTTATCTGCACAGTGTTTCACCCTAAAGATGGAAACGACTATAGCCTTTAAAAGGACCTTTCAGAATAAGACTCCAATTCCCAGAGGCTCGGCTCAACCCTCTGGCAACACACGACTTGGCCATCAAGCCAAATTTCAATAGGCATGGGTCATTTTTCTTTTATATTCAAGTGGGAAGTCATTTTTGCACTGCTCTCAAGATGCAAACAAACAAAGGCCTCTGGCGATATTTGAGTGCACATTTAATGAGCACAGGTTATCAGGGAAAAAAAAGAGAAAGTTGTTTTTCATTGAAATGCTTCTTTTTGCCCTGGGTTTTACCTCTCAGGCGAAATATAAGTTCTCCAACGTTACTAAAGGAGGTTGTATGTGACCCGAAAGAGTAACACTGCAAACGCTGTTCACACCTTCTCTGCAGCTTTTCAGGCTAAATAAACACGTTTAATCTGAAGTTCTAGTGGATATTCTCGATTTGAGCATCAAAGTTGTTATTCATATCAGGTTTATATCAAAAATACTGAATATAATACCACATGGGGTTGCTTAATAATACAGATTAACATAGCAACTCTTGCTATGATATATTTATATGAAGGTGTACAAATGCAGAAAAGTGTATTTGGGGGAAAAATCTTTAAATGTATCCTTTGACTTCTAAAGCCAATTTCATGAACAGGGTGTGAAGCTCAGTTTTTTTTCAATTTTTCACCATCAGAACTGAGAGAATATTTATAAAGCACTTGATCTGATTTTTAATTCATCATTATTCCTATTTCTAAGGATCTGAATAATAAGAAAAAGAAAATGGATAAAACGAAGCTGCAGCTGCTGCCTGCTTTTAGCACCACAAGGTTTAGTTGGTTGATCTGTTTTGTTTTTCTGGCTTCTGGCATCAAGATTTTGTTTATGAGGTAAAATGAGTGAAATCTCTGATATTGTGGTGCCACACTTTAATGGTGGTGGCAAGGACACAATATATCTTTTGTCTTTATTAGTGAATTAGCGATGAATCACAATCACGCCTGAATCATACAAAAACAGCCTAATTTTACACATGATCCATGATGATTAAGATGCAGGAAAAATAGAACTGCATGGCAAAAATACCACACAGTCAACGATTGTCTTCACTGTCGATCAATCTGTGAAATTAGTTTTTCAATTAGGCAAATGTCGATCAAACCCGAAAATGACGTCCTCAGATGTCTTGTTTTGTCCCAAAATATTCAGTTTACTGACACAGAGGAGTTAANAAGACAGCGATCAGCAACAACATTAAAACCACTTTCCCAGTATAGTTTAAGTCCACCTCTTGCTGCCAAAACAGGTTTAAAATAGAGACCTGGGGTCTCATGTACAAAGGGTGCGTACACACTTTTCCCCGCTCACATTCAAATGTATCAAGAGTGAAATGATCATGGAAATGTGTGGTCCTCTATGTCAACTTCTTGACTGGTGTACGCATGTTTCAATTGCTTTTGAGCGGTTGGTGACACTTAGAGGTGATGCTGGGAAACTGTTAATAATGTTAAAAAAAAAAAAAAGGTCATTCCTTAAAGTGATATGCACATCAGAGAAACGCAGATAAACAATTAACACACCCAGGTGTTTGTAATCAGATGAGTGGATATAAAAGTGCGTAAAATGGTGCCAAAGACACCGTTAACAACAATGGCAGCTTTGGCACTGTTGGAGGATATTGCCAGTGGAGCAGTGCAAAGAGAGCAGGTTTTCAGAGACCGAGAAGATATTTTGGCTCAGGGCGACGACTGGCTCATCAGCCGTTTTAGGTTCCCGAGAGCAATCCTCTCAGAACTTTGCGCAGGACTGCAAGGTGGCGCAGTTGGTTAGCACTGTTGTCTTGCAGCAAGAAGGTCTCGCAGCAAGAAGGTCGCCGGTTCGCGTCCCCGTGGGGGCTGGATCTTTCTGCGTGGAGTGCAGCGTGGGTTCTCTCCATGTTCTCCAGCTTCCTCCCACACAGTCCAAAAACATGTTGAGGTTAATTGGTGATTCTAAATTGTCCGTAAGTGTGAATGATGTGAGTGTGCTTGGTTGTCTGTCTCTAAGTGTGGCCCTGTGATAGACTGGCGACCTGTCCAGGGTGTCCCCTGCCTTCGCCCTAAGTTGGCTGGGATAGGCTCCAGCCCCCCCCCACGACCCCAGTGAGGATTAAGCGGTGTATAGATAATGGATGGATGGATGGAACACGCCCAGGAGACATGTCTTACCTGTGCCCATACAGGTGCTGACCACACTGGGCTTCCTAGCCACAGGGTCATTTCAGAGGGAGCTGGCCTGCTGATTGGGACTGTGCCAGTCGACACTGAGCCGAGCCATGCCAGCTGTGTGGGATGGAACTATCCGAATGTCAGCCATATATATGAAATTCCCATACACTGCAGTTGAACAGGACAACATAAAATTGCAATTTGCAGTGAAGGCCAGTTTTCCTAATGTAATCAGAGCTATTGACTGCACACACATTGCTATAAAGGCACCATCACAAGATGAATTTGTTTATGTAAACAAGAAGGATTTTCATTCAATCAATGTGCAGATCATCTGTGATGCACAAATACATTTAAGTAACAATGCGAGGTGGCCTGGATCAACACACGACTCATTCAGTTTGACCAACAGCACGGTTGGGAACAGGCTACAAGCTGGCACGGTGCGGGATGGGTGGCTTCTTGGTGAGTAAATCATTTAGTTGTCCTAATATGAATCCCTCTGACACGCGTTAAGCATGTGCGGGCAGTAGCAGCTGGCTGTTGCGGCGGACCAGAGGATCGGCTGACGCCGGGGAGGCTGGAGGAATCCCCTGGGTCTGTGATACGAGGCTGGGACTGCGTCTCACAGTCTTCTCTTGCCTCATTGTCTGTTGGAAAACAATAAATTGAGTAATTAAACATGAGACAAAGTCTTTGATTTCCTTTTTGACATCCTGGCATGATTATGCATGAAAGTGTATCTTGTTTGGCTGTGAGCAGATTATTGTGTGACCGGTATAATGAATAAATTTGTGAGTTACACAATATCAATTTACCTTGGGGGTGATCCAAGTCACCCACGTGTGCTCCCACCACCCCTGTGAGAGCAGTGTCACCCACAATAGTGGCGACTCTCTGCTCACACGGGATGAGTTTGAGTTTTTCCTTGTTGTTTAAACTAGTTTGCATATTGAAATGGGGGACGGGGAGAGGGAGGAGTCTGGTACTCCAACATGTGCAATCAATTCCACGCTAAGTGGGATGTACAAAGGAAATGTGCTTGAATTCAGGTGTACGCTCACTTTCGTTCATCTGGATTTTTTTGTGCGTATGCAGTTTTCTAGATTGAAGCATACGCCAGGTTTCAGTATGAAATCCACACAAGTCTTTGTACATGAGGCCACTGGACTCCACAGACGTGTGAAGGTGTCCTGTGGTATCAGACAGCAGCAGATTCTTTGAGTCCTGGAAGTTACAAGGTGGAACCTCCATGGATCAGATTTGCTTTACTATCATGATCTATAGATGCTAAATCAGACTGAGATCTTGGGAAATTAAAGGCGGATTAAACTGCTTGAACAACTGTTATGTTCCTCAAACCGCTCTTGAACAATCAGCAGAAAGAGGCCACCACCATCAGAAAGTACTGCTGCCATGAAGGGGTTGACATGGTCTGCAGCAACTCTTAGGTAGGTGTCAGAGAAACATCCAGGTTAATGGAGAACCAAAGGTTTCCTGCAGAGCATTGCTCAGAGCATCACACTGCTTCCGCTGACTTGCCTTCTTCCCATAATGCATCCTGCTGCCATCCTTCCTCGGGTAAATGATGAAACTTGATTCATCACCTTCTTCCATTGCTCCGTGGTCCAGTTTTGACCCTCACTCTCCCATTGTAGGTAAATTTTACAATGGACAGGAGTTAACATTAGGCCTTTGACCAGCCTCCAGCTACACAGAAAGCTGGGATGTTCTGACACCGTTTTTTAAAATGATTTTTATTTTAGATACAGAATAGAATAGAATAGAATAGAATAGAATAGAATAGAATAGAATAGAATAGAACTTTAATGATCCCCTTGGTGGAAACCTCAGGGAGATTGCTGCACCAGCAACATCAACACCAACATAACATTAGCAAAAAGAGTAATAATAATAATAACAATAACAATAATAACAATGGATACAGTAACAAAATTGCCAAAGTGCCTAAATATTCCACACAGTCCGGTGATAGAGCATGATGCTCTATCTCACCCCAATGTCCTCACTCCTCACCCCTCGCTTCCCACCGCTTGATGCTCCTCCCTTCCCCCCAAGCTCAGAGTTGAAAAGTTTGATGGCTCGGGGGACAAAGGAGTTTTGCACCTGGGGAGGAGCAACCTGTTGCTGAACTGGCTCCTCTGGGCGATGATGACAGTGTGCAGAGGGTGACTGGCATCGTCCATGATGGCCAGCAGTTTGTTCAGTGTCCTCCTCTCTGCCACTGTCAACAGGCAGTCCAGTTTCATGTCCACTGCAG
>NW_007578643.1:133703-144722 GCF_000690725.1 Stegastes partitus
AATTAATCATTTACCAAAACAGTTGGCTACTAATTTAGTAGTTGACAACTAATTGAGACCCCAACAAAATTTCACAAATCATGTTTTCAGGGGTGCTTATGTGTTATTTAGAGCTGCCTGTGACCTTGGTCATAGAAAAGAAAAAATGCTAGCAGCAGAATTATTTATTCATGTTTCATGACCACATGACTTTCTGTTTTGCAGAAATGCTTCTTGACTATGTGAGAACAGTAATTTGAAGGTTTGTTATTCATATTGTTCCACATGTCAGATGTGTCAAAGCTTTAGTTTATAGTAGACGACTTATGGTGCACCATATTTTGTTTAACTTTCATTTAATCTTGAATTCCTATGAGACTAAAATCTCTTATCGAGGCAAACCTGGCACAGAAGGCACACCATTATAAATGTACAAAATATAAAACTGAGCATCACAACAATTGCCATACAACAAAAGTAAAAGCACATCAAAACAAGCAAAGGATTAAGATACGCAAAACAAAATCCAGCTTATGAGTGGATTTCGCACTCTTCAGTTACATATCTTCAGATCCAAGCTTTGAACTCTCCCAGGGAGACACAGTCACTGAGCTGTGGTGTGTTTCTGAAGGTTATTCCAGGACCAGAGTGCAAAATAGGAGAAAAATCGTTCGACCAAGTTCACAGCAAATCCCGGGCTCCCTGTACAGCAGCTATTTAGATGAGTGAGATTTGAAACAGCAGTTGGTAAGTGATATAAAATTACACAAATAAGGAGGGAGTTTACTCTGTACTGCGTTTACAAATGAAAATAAACTAGTGCTGCTGTCTCCTTTGGTGTAATGACACGAGATTATAAAGTGCACTGTGATGTTCAGAAAATGCTGACTGTGACGAGGACAAAAATAATGTCTCCATAGTTTAAAACACTTAAGAATGTATCCTGGACAAGTGATTTACTAACAGCTGACCTCCTTTTTATAATAAAACCCGAGCCTAAGCTTCATTTTTACACGAAATGCTCAAAGTCTATCATTCATTCAAATACTCACATATCTGTAGGAAGGTACTTGTTCAATTAACTCTTTAATGAAGTAAACATTGCAGCAGCCTCATACAAATACAGTGTACTGTTTTACACAGGTGACAATCAGGTATAGGTGAAAATAGAAAAAAAAATAAAAAAGAAGTAAAATTTACAGAAAAAAAAAATACTAATTTCGACAACCTTCTCATCAGCGTTTTGTCTTTAAGCCACAAGAGTGACAACTAAATCCTGAAGGTTTCCAGTCTGATCAGAGCATAAACAATCTAATCCTGCCAAAGTGACAGCTGACTGCATGTAGACATATCTGTCTGAGGCCAAATGAAATCCAGAAGACCTGGAGAAAGTCCCACTCATCTAGTTAGTGTTTCCCCTTAAACTGATTTCATTGTCTGTTTTTCTAATGTGGCCTCCTCCATCTGGCCTGCCAGCGTCCTTTTCTTCAGATGTCAGAGAGCCGAGCACATCTGACACTGACTATCAAAACGTGGACATGTTTATGGGAGTCGGCTAAAGAAATTAGTGTCACTGTGGTTTTATTTTGCGCAGACAGGATCTAAAGCAGTAGCGCTGCCTTATTAGAGACATAGTTGAGTGTGTCATTTTGCTGCCAGTAATTCCTGCTGAGTGCTGGGCTTCGAGCCCAGCTCTTCTATTAAGCCTGATAATTGTGGGAGAATAGACGTCATATTTGTTTTATTTTTTCCATCTTTGGTCCATTAGAGAAAAAAAAAAACATAAAGACAGGGAACAATTAGAATAATGGAGTCAGGCTGATGATAAAGAATTTTCTCTTGTTTTTCAGATGAGAAAGGAAATCTTTGTGTTGCTAGATCCTAAAGCCGCGGGGTTTTTTAAGCTGTATTATCCTCTATTATTCTGGACAGTTTATTATTCTGGGTGTCTAATTTTACTGTGTGTCCATCGCTGTAGGATCCAGGCAGTAATTATATTTCATTATTTCACACGTGTGTTCGTATCATTGGTTTCTTTTACATGTATGCTTTTATTGCATGCTGTCAAGTGTAACCTTATAATTTTTTTTTCTTCCATTATCCATCACGAGTAACACACACTGTAAACTGCAGTGAATAAACTAGGACTCGGTGCTTAAAGCTGTCAGGAAAAGCCAAAAATAAGAGCTCTGAGGGGCCAGAGGAGCCTATGTCAAAGCCAGTTAACTATTGACAGGTCAGAAGTGGAAGCTGAGAGGCCGGCAGGATCCGTCATCACTCTGAGACCTACCGAGCTCAGCTGGAGAGTCAAATAATTCACACTGAATATGAAACTGACTATACTAGTTGAATGGTTGAAATGAAGGGTTTTCTTAATGTAATTTTTGGAACAATTCGCTGAAACTTTACTTTTTTTCCCATTTCGTTAGGTCCTTTTTTGTCATTGCGCAGAGCACAAGTACTGAGTCACAAAATGCAGTTTAGCAACTACCCAGAAGTGCAAAAAAAGCAGCAGGAAAGTGAAATTATACACATGATGGTCTACACAGTATGTTACAGAATGAACAGAGTGGCATAAACGCTAATTATATGAATATAGAAAAAGAGATGTGGATAGAATATTAAATAGATGAATGTGAATGTACAGGTGGGGATAAGTAGTGACATGAACAGTACAATGCATAATATGTACATATATACAGGATCAAAATTATAGATTAGTAACTAGGACACAGATCACAGAGAAAATCATTGTTAATATTCATTTACATACTAACCCTTAAAAAACAGTTTACAACTGTAAATAGGTCCATATCAAAAATCAGTTTTTACCAATTGTAATTTGTTCATCTGTTTGTTTTATAGCTTTTAAATCACCCAAAAAACATTATTTTATATATCAAATATTTGCTGTTATTTAAAAGAAAATTGTGTATACTAATAATCTTTTTTTAACTGTTATTTTTACAGATTTTCCCCTTTTTCTTACATTACAAATACTTTATTTTCAAACCACAGGAAAAAGAAAACATTAATTTATATGTTGGCTGTTAGAAAAAGATAAAAACAGGCTGAAACTTCATATAACGCCCACATCAAACATCTCTTTTGCTTATGTGTGACCATAAACTTACACTGATTCACATACATTTTCACTGCTTTTACAGTTTTTTTTTTTTTTTAAGTTACAGTATTCCCCCATTTTTTAAAATATTTTTTAACCGTGTATATGGATCTAGTTTTTCTTTGAAGCCCTGTATCCCAAAAGCTATATTCCTATAAAACTGGACTGGATCCTCAGGTTAATTTTGAGGGAACCCTGAGCTAACCAACGTACTGTATGTTTACAACTAAATACATGTAAAAACGATAAGACAGAAAACACGCGGTAAAAAATATAAATACATATCAAATAAGGATAAAAGGATATCAACATTTAAGATCACATTTTAAAATTAAAAAATTGTAAAATACTAAAATATTAATACCACGGAGAGCAATTAAAAGCCTTTGGAAACATGCATGTTTTGGGATTTTTCTTGAAGCCATCAACAGAGGAGGAGCATTCGATTTGAAAGACAAAAGCTGTTTTAAAGCTTTGGAGCCCCTAACACAAGGGTACGGTTTCCCTTCCCCATCATCCCCAAGTTGCAAGACTTTACAAACAGATAAAAGAAGCTTAAAGCAGCTGCAGAGGAGAGCGAAGGGACTGACAATATTCAGGTACAAGGAGTTACAGCGGTTAATGCGGCAGCTGCAATCTTTGTGTCATTTAGACAGACGATGGGTTTCAATTTCACCGTTGAAAGCAGCGTCCTTTTATCTGTTTGTCAAATTTCAGTGCTGAGTCAAAGATGACACTGAGGTTCCTGCCAGGGGCATCAAGGTTTGCTGTCCACCTCTATGAGAAGAGCACTTAGTGACTGGTTCCTCTCATTGTGGGGTTGTGGGGACCAAGTACAATCACTCCTGTCTCGCTGTCATTCAGGTGAAGACAGTTTTTTTGGCCATTCTGTATTTCACCTCCTGGAGGGATGAGTTAGAGGTGGAGTCTGCCAGATTCAAAAGCTGGCAGGTGTATCTCTGTCTCATCAGTGTAAAAGGTGACATTATGTTAGGGGAAGATGAAGCTTTTAGGCTCCTCTATGCTTCATCTTTTAACCCAAAATGGGACCAATTAGTCACTTTTCTTTTTTAGAAAATAACAGATCGTGATGCTGTTAGCTACCTGGGAAAAACACATTTCTTACCAAATGTAATTGAGAATGCTTGTAGTAACACAACTTTAAGGAGACACACTTGGTTTGAGGCCTTATTTCTTTCTCCAAACAGTTCTTTTAATGTTTTACTTTTTTCTTTAGATGATTAAATAACGTTTTTCTGTCACTTTAATGGTGTAAAGTGCTTGTGGGCAATGGATGACTCCTGTATCGAAGATGTAACTTTAAGCCTGAAAACAATTTAAACTGCTGAGTTATATAAAATTCACTGTCTGCACAATTCTCATGAACTGAAAAATTGGCTGCACAGACCAAAACTGCTTTTGTATCAGGCTGTAAACACGTTTATTTCTGCTGTAAAGTTTTAACATTAAGGTCTATGAGGATTAAATTGCTTTTGGAGGAGCCTCAAGTGGCCATTTGAGGAACTGCAGATTTTGGAACTTCCACGCTGCCTTCATTTTTGAGCTCTACATTTCCCTGCTAGTGTGCACCTCATCTGCACAGTTAAAAGCTTCTTGGGAAAATGAATCTGTAGCCTTAGGGATGCTAGCTGCTAGCCTTGGGGTGTTAGTGTCTAGTTCCATAAGCTACATATCCAATGATGTAGACATGTGAGCTACTTTGCACACTGAATAAAAAGCTGAGCGCAGTGACTGGTTCATCTTGAAGACTCATAAGTTATATATTATTTTTGGTACAACTAATGCATCATATTATTTGTAATCAAGGTCTCTTGCTCACAATAAGCCTTTGGAAGTGATTATGCACAACAGTAAGCATGGGCAGTTTGGAAACCATGAGTCAGTGTTACCTTATTCGACATAAGTCTCTGCATTTTCCTTTTATTTCGGTCATTAAATTAAAAAAAAAAAAAGATGTGTGTTATGTCTGATTATATGAAACCACAGTTAACTAAAGTGGTTAAAAAAAACTGAAATACTATTCTTATATTCAGCTCTTATCATTTCGTCACAGCTGATTTCCCTTTGATGCTATCTAAAACTACTTTGAGGAGCATCAAGTCTATGCAGATAAAACTCTGGTTGTGACAGCAGACTGAATTTTAAACCTGTGTTGAGATATGACCTGTAGGTTTCAAAGCCACCGCGAAAAGGCGACGGAGGAACCAGAGAGTAAAACGTCAACAGTCTGACTCAACAGACACATTTTGCGCTGGTGTTCAGGAGCCAAACAGGGTAACATAAATTGTAGAAGAGGCCTCGGTAACAACTTATCACAGGCAGAAGCCTCACGCGGCCATAAAGACGAAGTTTGTAGGGAACACATCTTTGCTTTTTTCTGTAGAAACACGAAACAACTGCAGAAAGAACAACTCACATCCACTGGGGGTTTAGTTATTGATGAAAAACAGCTCGAGGACTGCTGACACACAAAAATTGAACATTGGTTGTTCAATCACAACAGCTTTGAGGCTGTTTCTTGTGTGCTGTCCATATAAATATGGATGAGTTCTTTACACATACACTAAATATCTTTCTTTCTTGAACGTGCCATATTTTCTGTGGTCTTAGATTAATTCTATAAGAGATAATACATTTGCAGATGATTCTGTTCAAGTTGTATTTTATACAGTAACCCGGGAGCTGTTATCCATCATCTTTTATGACTTTCCACCAAGAGACTATTTGTACTGATTAAAACTATACTTACTTCATTTGTATCAGTTAAATATAATGAAATATAGCTCAAGAGCCTCAGAGTACCTACTGCTCACCTCTCATCAACGTAAAAAGAAAAAGATTTAGAAGGTTGGAGTAATAAAATCATGACAAGTTTTAAATTTGTGCGACAAAATTTACTGTCTGACCTTAAATCTTCAACAGAGCTGCTGTCTCCTGCACAGCGATAGTTATACAGATAACAGAGGTGGTTCTTGTGACGTAGCGGATGATCTTTTCGACTCTTTTTTTTTTTGTTGGGTTGGAGTACAGGGAGAGTTTCAAAAGCACAGTTTTAGGGGCAACTAAATTTTAACGCAGCAGTTTGCCTCAATCTTTTTTTTCTCGCTTTGACAGTTTCAAATGAAACTATGTTCAACCAACTAACAGCAATAAATCGGGGGAATTTGTTTTTCGTCTACAATCAGTGGAACTTTTAATTGGTTAATAATTTAAACTTCTAGTTGCTTAAACATGCGCGACAGTTCCAGGTCCCAAAATTTTCCCACAGTCTTGCTTGGTATCCCATTGGTTTTTATAGAGTGGTCATACTCTGCACATTTTCAAATGATGGTAAAAGGTAACCAAAGCATTCTAATGTGATGGCGAGGGGTCCTGACAAAGTGGGAGAGAGACCAGGCTTGAATAATCCTCCGCCACAGGAGGTCAGACAAACCACACACAAGTTAAATGCACCCGGCGCTTTGAGTGGATATTTTGATTGAGGTTTTTACTTCCTCCATGTATCCCCTCTCGTTCCTTTCACTTCACTCAGACATGGCATTGTCTTCTCTTGTCATTGCATGTGTGACCTTTATGTTGTGCCTTCTGAGCCTCATTGATTTGCTCTTTAAAAGAATGTAAAACTTGTTTTCTAAGTCAGTTTCTCAGCATTTCCCCACATCCCTGTGAGGTGTTACTAGATTGAATGTCTTGTGCAGTATAGATTTTATGATTTACGGCTTTGAGACGAAGCGTGCACTTAATTTTAACTGATTCACAGATTTTATTTAACTTTGATGATGCTGTTAATAATCTACGGATGAAAACTTCTCACACCAGACTTTATTTAACTTGTTAACTGCCATGAAATGTACTGCACATATTGTGTTCCTCCCAATAATGACACTCCATGATCTTTCTTTTGCACTATTCTCAGGAAAAATCCACAGTTTTGCAAGATATTCTCACGAACAGGCAGATTTTCTGCCTTTGATAATTGTTCTTCCAGAGAGCAGTTTGTACAGTTTTTAGACACCCTCTGGACCATCCACATTATGATGTTTTTTGCTAAGCTTGCTGGAGAATAACCTGCAGAATATGATATTGTGAAACGCTGTGAGAAAGTTTTTTATTTTCATGATTCATGAATGCTTCTCTGCATTTCTTCCACAGGGGCTCAAGCCAATGGACCACAACGGGCTGTCAGATCCTTATGTCAAGTTGCACCTACTGCCTGGCGCCAGCAAGGTGTGTAAAACACTCTTAGTTCATAATAAATCTGTATTGTATTTTTTTGACTTTCCATCACTGATGAACTGGGTGGAATTGATTTGTCTTGTGCTTTGGATTTACTGCAGATAAAACTTGCTTTTACAGGCATACCTAGCTTAGCATAAAGACTGCAAGATCACACAAACAGCTAGCTTCACTACACCTACCAGCATCGCCAACAGTCGTATGTTGTTATGTATCATCATAGTTGTGTAATGTTTGTGTGTTGTGCAAAATTCTTGGACTGAATGTGAATATGTGTTGTGAGTCTGAGTCTACTTCGTGTTGTGTAAAAGGTAAGGGCCACAGACTGTATTTTAAAAAGTGAAGCCAATGTGGAAAGAGCTTAAACCTGCATCTTTTGTAGCAGCCAGCAGGGGGCAACTCCCCTAGTTGTAAAAAGGAGTCAGATTGTATTGAAGCCGATAAGAAAATGCCCCAACTTTTCACTTGATCAGTTGTGATCTCAATCATTATTTTCAGTTCTCTTTCATCACTTGAAAGTGATGTTCATTCAGTAGATTATGGCCTTATTTAGAGGAAAATGGACAATAAAGCTAGGTATGCTTTAGGGTGCGGTTATCTTGAGATTCTATTGTTTGGGCATTCGTACTCTCCTCAATTTCTTAGTCAGATTCAGCCCTTGCTTGTTACGTCCAGCTTCAAATGACCAATGTGGTGACAACCCAATAACAAAACTTGAGGATTTAAAACTGTATTCCGCAAACCGGTGGCCAATGAATGACATCTTGATGGCTATGTCCATCTTTTAAATAAAGTCTGAAGTATGGACCACACTCTCCAGGACTGTCTTTGAGGGGGTTTTTTTTATTTTATTTTATTATACTGTAAGCTGTAACACAGAAGTTTCAGAAGAAATATGTAGAAGGAACACTGCCATCCAAAATACAAGTCTGAAACTTGATCCACAGGAATGTAAAATGTCTTTTTCATATTATAGCACAACAATGTGGCACTACAACATGCTTTCCAAAATGATAATTTTGGAAGGCGAGATATCAAGTGATAACAAGAAGAGGAAGTTCTGAAAAGTGAGGATAAACATAGATTGTGTATAAAAGATGAACATCACTGTCATTTTGAAGCCTTGCATTTGGCATTTGGTCACTGCTGTCTTGGTTTATTGGAGTTAGAAGTTATCTCGTTCTCAGATTTAACTGAATAGTCTCCTTTACATCAATGTGTTGGTTAATAATCGTGCAGTCTAAGTTTAAAGAGCAACACAAAATCAAGTTGAAGGTCATTTAAATGTACACAGAGTCAATGATATGCATTGCTCTGCCTGTTTTCTAATTGACAGATCACCGTGGTAGCGCTTGTAAGCAGCACGCCCTACAACATAGCCTGCTTTAACTGTCTTCTGCTAAATGAGATCACCATGTTAAAAATGAACACCATGCTGTAATGAAGGAATCTTGAAACTAGCAACTGAAACCCATGATAGAAAATGTTTCACAAGGCAAGAAATCGAGTGAGAAGTTGGATCATTTTCTCATAGACTTCTATGTAATTGGACTTTTTACTACAACCAGGAGTCACCCCCTGCTGGTTGTTAGAAAGAATACACTTAAGCACTGGCTTTACTTTCAGACCCAGCGGTTATGTCGAGCTTTTATATACCAAAACAAAACAAAAAAAAGGAGCAATACTGACGACTCTTTGCATCCAAACATACCAGGAACAGAGCTTTAAATGCTGCTTTCTGTTGTTTCAGTGACTGTAATCTGATCAAGTTCTCTGATATTCTTCATATGAGCTTTGATTGGTCAATAATTCTTTAGTAAAACATTTATTTTGCACTCAGCCCATCTTGTGGTTTTCCCAGAGCTGGAAAGAGACCCACATGAGTAGAAGGCTAATAATATGTTTCATGATTCGGGAAGCACCACGGTGTGGGTTTGTCAGTGCAGAGCTTCATCAGTGTAAAAATTAACTGACTGACCTAACGCACCCACTTATCAATGACGTGCTTCACTTGGGAAGAACTTGTCTCCTACAATCATGCTGTGAGCCCGGGTTTGATCTGCTCAGTGTCCAAAGTGGATGCACTTGAATAGACGTAACTTTTGAAATGTTGTAGAAGAGCCATTAACGCTCTCATTGGGCTCCATGTGTCAGACCCCAATTGCTGCTTTTCATCCAGTGTAATTACAAAACGGAATCCAAGATTGAAATATTTCAGAATGACTCACTGGTTGTTTTATAAGAGACGATGGATTCTTTAGCTTGCCTGCATCCTTGAGGGTGATTTAATCCTTTCATTAAAGTCCTCAAATCTAATATAGATCCTGTGAATGAGTACATTTCACAAAAGCAGCTTATTGAAAGCTAAAGCTGTGTGATTATCCATCTACCTGACTCACATCTCCCTTTCTTCTAATACCTTTTCAGACTCTTTTCTTTTTAACTGAACTCGGTAATTGTTTAGAAATCTGCTCTTGCCATTGAATTTTGGCTTTGACTTTGAACCATGGTTGCATAAAGTGTGTAGTCACGTCTGACAGCTATGTGAAAAGCTCATGAATAATCATGTAACTGTGTGAGTTACTCATTTCTAATACTGTATGATTATTGTAGGTAATTCTTAAAGTTTGTTGATTAAACCGTTTTAAACTCATTTCTATGCACCAAAGTTAGTTATTTAGACGGTTGTTTTCCAGTAAAATAATCTGTTCCTTACATATAACTACACAATGTTGTCTCCTTTACAATATCCATCCCGACCCACCCCTCCATCACCCACTGCAACATGAGCATACCAGCTCACCTGCAACTGCTAAAACACCGTAAAACATCTCTATGTTTATGTCAAATTGTAATATTGGAGTAATTCAGCCATACGTGTTTGAACCAGAAACTCACCATGAAGAAAAATAATCGTACAGGATGTCACACCCTGTAAGTGGATCGGATTGGTTCATTAGATTTGTTTCTTATGAAACCCCGAAAGTCTGAACCTGAGTTTTAGAGACTGCAATCTGTATACCACAGTTCCAAGGTGAAAATGCTCATTCATAGCGTTACCTGCTTTTTTTGCTCATGATATGAAATGAAAAATGAAAAATACTTTATTTATCCCAGAAGGGAAATTCAATAAACATGTCTTCCAGCATATGAAAACATCATATTGGCAGGATAGCAAGGTTACAAAAAGCAGGATTTTCATTGGAAGAGGTCTTTACCAGATGCTCATATCATGTAAAAATTCAGAATTACCACCATTAAAACAACAGCACACGTCTCCTGTATAATTTAAGCCTCTTAGAAATGACTGATTTGCAACAGAAATCAAAACATTCAACTATAATCCAAAAAATGAAACCAAATTTAAACTTTTAACATTTAATATCAACTTGGCACCGGAGAAAAGGTCATGTTTGTCCTCTCTATGGGAAACATTTATGACTCATCAGACCCTTGGGCTTGACTGTAAAGTTTATGAAGTTTAACTTTCATCTGTTCAGGCTTTATTTTTTAAGTTTCAGCTGTGCGTAGGCTGGATTTCTAGAGTTAATTTCCTTAGACTCCCTAAACTTAGATCAACTTTATTGCTCCAAAAGGGAAATTGTTTGAAAACAGTAGCAACACAAAATAATTATAGAAGAATATACAAAAATAAAAAA